>NC_070626.1:12678321-12918937 GCF_947347685.1 Pleuronectes platessa
CACGGGTCATTGTTGTACAGCTGTTTTCTTTCATTTGTTGCGATTGATTGACTTCCTTCCCTCACCCCACACCCCCGCCTCCCACCAGGTTTGATGGTTGAGGTTGTGGAGCTATAGAGAAGGTTGTATGAGCTTTACTAGCCCATAATAAGCTTTCGTCTCATCTATACTTTGACTAACTGGAGTAGGAGTGTTTTCCTTTTCAGGTCATGTTTAAACTTTGATGACGATAGCGTTTGTGGTTCATTGAATTTTAGTTCATCAGTGTACGGATGTGTTTATATCAAGTTTCCTTTTAATTATAAATTACACCGAAAGTGCAGGTTGTGGATTTTGATACTGCTAATGACTCATATCTGCGTATTAGCAGTAGCAGTAACTATGCACTGAGGACCCTGTTAGTGATTCACAGTACTGGTATATTTTACTGATCATCTGATAATCGATCAGTTCTCTGGTCAAATGAAGAAAATACAATAATATAAATATTTATTTCTGCATCTTCTTTAGGTCAATAAGCTTCAGAGGACCTGTTGTGTTTATGCTCCCTGGTTGAATTTCAGTCTATTCATCAAGTAACCATGTTCTCCTCGATGTATTTCTCAATCTGTCACATTTTATCTTAGAAAATAAGTTTTTTGCTGTCGTAGATATTTGTATTTCAGAAAAATACTGCAGGAGACTAATAGGTGCTTTTGATTGTTTGTCAGGGCTGTTTTTGGTAAGTATGGCGGTTTATTTCAGTGCACTTCTTGTGATTTCCAATCATTTCCCTTATTGAACAGGATTAGTAGGTAGTGTTAACTTCAAGCTCTTCTACTGGACTGAAGCTTCAGTGGTGTCTTCCATTTGTAAGTAGCTTTTGTTACATGCATCTGCCAAATTAGAAAATGTGCACATTAACATTTAAACATGAAACACAAGTGAAAACATGTGTTGTGATAAACAAATATCTCAGGTAATAACAACTGTTGTTTGTAGCTCCAAAGAACTAGAAACTCTACTTACTTTTATTTGTGTGTGTGTGTGTGTGTGTGTGTGTGTGTGTGTGTGTGTGTGTGTGTGTGTGTATCTGTGTGTGTGTGTGTGTGTGTGTGTGTGTGTGTGTGTGTGTTTGCGTTTGTATGAATGACACAGAAGACTTTTGGCTCAGTTTGACATATTCTCTCTAGATTCTTCTTGTCTTTAATTTTGGCAGTTTGGATGCGAATGTGATAAAGCAAAGAGAAAAAATAAAAAAATCCTCTGACGCTGTTGACTGTAGAAACAATCTCCTATTGTTACGTAAATAAATAAATAAATAAATACATTTTAAAAAAAACAAAAAAGAAAGAAAATGCCTCCTGGTGTAAATGCTGCAATTTGCCTCTCAGCTGGTAGAGGCAGCTTTGACAACGGCTAAACAGCTCTGAGGCACAAAAACAATCAATACAGATTCTCTGCTCCATCCCGAGCCCACCTGCTCTCTGCTCAGAGTCCCACACAGGGAGGCAACCCCCACCTCCACCATCACAATCACTGTACGTGTGCACACACAAAGACACACACACAAATATGCAAACACACACACAGGCTTCCTGTGTCACATACCAGACATTTTAACATCCTCAACGTGACTCCTGCTCAGATGAAATGGCTCAGCAGTTGAAAACTCTCATCATCTCTCACCTCGTCTATTGTGCATTCATAACATGATTTCGTCACTTCCATGTACACAACGCTCATGTTTGAATCTGTCAGTATGCACAGCAGGCACCCAGCCCCCTTTTTTCTCACACATTGCTCCCGTCATTTGTGTGTGTTACTCCTCTTTTCGACACCTGCTTCCTGAATTACAGCGCCGCTCGCCGTCAGACAGCCGACGGACACCAGACACACACGCAGGCTCCTCGCTCATGCTCGGGCTGCACACTTTGACTCCTCTTTTTCATATTGCGATGTTGTTGATGCACCCATGTTCATACTCAAGGTCCATCTCATGCATGTGTCAGGCGTGAGGTGGAGGTTTAACTGATTACATCAAACTCCAGTGTGGTAAAAGAGCACAAAGGTGTCAATCTGGGCCCTGTGATGGGAGATCAGTGGAACAGTAATGCAATGGTAGTGAGTTATTAAATGAATAAAGAGGCAGAGCTGCCGAAGAGTATTGATTTTTCACAGCTCCCAGAGGCTCCGAGGGCTTTCAAGGCAGGGGAAGGACACACACGCACGCACACACACACACACACACACACACACAGGCATGGACACATATATATGCACACATACAGACACACGTACAGACAGAGAGAGAAAGGTCTAAGAGTGAAAGGATAATGGCCCCAGCAGTTGCAGTCTCACTTAAAACTCAGTTTGGGCTCTCAAGGTTTCCCACCGGGCACCGATCGCCTGATAAAAGGACTCATTCGGAACCAACCAGGTTTTGTTCTCTTTTGCTAAGCCCAGCTGTAATGCACTCGACGTTTTGCACAATGCTTAGCCACACTCACACATATGCTTCAGTGCATAAAGAGAGGTGATAGCTGGGTTGGCTGCAGCTTCCCTCGCCAGCTGGGCCTCAGACGAGGGTGGAAACATCCCTTAAAAACCTCTTTATAATAAAAAAGATGAAGCGCAACAGGTTTAACAAACGCCCCGGTGTGATGAATGACCTTATCTGATTAAGCCGAGAGATTTACCCTGAAGGTGAGTAAATACCAGGAGAACCTCCCCTCAGTCAGAATATCGAAACTTCTGTTTTGCTTGGCTAATTCGGAATAATGCACATTATTTGCGTATTATCTCATCTTAAGCGCAAAATCAATGAGTTACCTAATCCTGCCTCACAATAGGGCACGAGCACACGTGGCTGAGCCCTAACTGCCCCAAAGCTGAAGTGCCTGAGCCCCGCGCCGTCGTTTTGTTTCGAGCGCGTTGGGAAATACACAAACAACGGCTTCTTTTGTGTGTCACTTTGATGAATGCCCGGGGCATTTTCCGAGTGCAAATGTGAGGAAGCCGAGATCCATCTTGATTTCAGGAGTCCATCGGAGTCCATAAGGGGAGGGTCAGTGTCCATCTGTTAGCTTGACGTGACACTGAGCCTCCACGAAAGGAAAGACAGAGCCCCTGACCCTCTACTTGGACTGTGCTCAGATCCGACGCTGCAGTGACACGGATCTCTGTGTCCCCTCCTCGCTTGTTTTCTCTCTGTGTGCTCTTACATATTATTGTTGAGGCGTAACAAGCCCTCCCTCAGTATCCACAGACATTCAAAGTGATTCAGCCTTTGTAATGAGCCTTGAAAGGCCTCTTGAGTGCAGCAACATGAAAAAGATGCTGGCAATTGCTGGCGTCTTGTCTCTATTAGACGTCAGAGCTCCGTCTTATTGATAAAGACCTTTTCTCAATAATGGCTCTAACATATTTTCTTTCTTCTTCACCAATCAGATTGCAGATGCACACAGGGCTCTCCACAACACCCATGTCTTTCAGTGGGAGATGGAAAAATGTGTATTCACAGCCTGATATTGTGAAAGCACGAGGATGAAAACCTCCCTAAAGAAGAAATCCCACTCCTTTATGAAACAATTAGTGCAGTTTCTTGGGTGTTACAGGCTTAATTATGACTTTCTATCTGGCCTTTGTTAGGTGTGTTGTGTTGTTGGCTGAAAGAGGGTTTTTTGTTTGAGGCTGAAGAAGAAGCTGTGATGGAGAGGTATAGACACACAGGTTTCTGATACAGTGAGCCTAATGGAGTAGAATCAGTTTAAGATTAGTCCACATCTAAACCTAAAACCACAAAAAGTTCAAGCCTTGATATCACTGATACTGAAAGTGCAGGACTAGAAACCACTTTGTGTTGCAGAGTGACTCACAGAAACATACACAGGCTCCACAGCAGCTGAGTTTCTGTTCATGCGTTTCCGATGTGTTCCGCTGTACAGAGGTGCAGAGGATCCAGACAGATGCAAATCAGCACACAGTCTGAACAAACAAAAAAGGTGCAGAGACAAATAGACAGCAGCGAGGATAGACAAAAAAAAAGAAGAAGAAGCGCTTGTGCTCGGCTGCACTAGCTGAGCAAATTCCCACCATTCTGACTGCAGGGAAATCAATAGGTTTTCTTCGCTACATACAGATGAATTTTTCCTGGGTGGACTCGTGTTCCGCTGAAAGATTCAACACCTCTACATTCGGAAGAAGAATGGCAGCGTATATGTTTCAGCCCTGAGCAAAGATTTTGTTCATGTGGCCCGATTCTGTCATCTGTGAGAGATTTGCTACAGTTTCTTGACTTACATCGTGCTTTGAAAACTAAGATACAGCGGCTGAACCTACACTTTCCCATGAATAAGAGCTGCAACAGTCCTTCAATTAAGCGATCAACTAAATTCATTATCAACCAGGATACTTTTAACTTTTCAACTGTGAGGATTTGCTGATTTTATCTGTCATATTTGATAGCAAAATATACATTTTAAGTTTTGGACTGATGAACCAAAAAAACAATATATATATATAAGTGTGTCACTTGGTGTTCATGGAAACTGTATGATGAAATGGAAATAGAATAGTACATATAAATAGTCTGTGGCCACCTTTCATATGTGTTATTTGGTCTGGACTAAACCTTAGCTAAACAAGGCAGATAAATGAAAAGGTATAGTCCAAGACTACATAAGGATTGTATAACAGCCTGCTCCTCATTCTTGACATTTAGGAAATGTAGCGTATATTTGAACAATTCAGTGCTTCACAGCAGCCACAGTGATAAACCTTGTTTTTGCCAGATTTCATCGCAGCGATCTGGAGGGTGTTAAAGGAGATTCCCCGGTCTTGACCGAGCAGGCGGCCGCTGCCAGCATGTATTGCTTTGTTGTTCAGACAGTAATTACAGACAACGGAGCGAGTTGTATCCACAGGTGCTGTATATCTAACAACACAGAGGAATTAATGCAGTTAGCTTGGGCCGCTGTAGCACTGTCTCCTGCTGAGAGTGTAACCCAACAGGCCTTTAATGCAGAGTGGAGTTGTGAGGAGTGCCAGCCCACGGTGAGCTGATTCAATCCTCCCCTCCTGCCTGTTTTAACACAGGATCCTTTAATGCAGCTCTAACAACATTTGGGGAGTATTTTTAAACAAAATGAAATTGCAGAGGCGCCACCTCCGTCTGCCCCGGTGTGGTGCGGGATATAGTTCCCCAAGTCGAGCGCGCTCAAGCAGGCTGCAGGAATTTAAACTCCGACTAATGAAGATGGGGGGAGTGCTGCTTCGCCACTATAGGATTACATGTCATACAGCACTGTAATTCAACAGAGACCTACTGTATTCGGGCAGGAGAAAGAGCAGTGTGGCACTAACACGACCACAGATGTGTCCTAAGGAATTGATCAAATGTGAATACAAATCCATGTCAAACAGAAGAGTTACATAAACATCATAATAAATGGATCATGATTTAAATATTGCCATCCAGTTAATTCAGTTTTGATATTTTCTACAATCAATGATTTGTATTACGTAGTGTTTTGGGTGTGCAGTGGTTAGCACAGTGACCTCAGCAAGAAGTGTCACGGTTCTAATCAGGTTCGACAGGGGTCCTTCTATTTGCAGTTGTCATGTTCTCTGTGTGTCTGCCTGTCTTTTCTCCAGGTATTCCAGCTTCCCATTGAGCTAAGCTGCATGTCCAGAGATACACAGCTTAGCATAACAGGTGACTCACATTTTCACATATGGGTGAATGGCTGTTTGTCTCTGTAGCTGCATTCAGACATGCAATCCAGAGGGGCTGTATGCGAGAATGCAAATATCCGAGACGGTTGCTCCAGACATTATTATTCTGAACTTTCCCTGCCAGTCCCCTTGTAAAATGGCCGAAAAATGGCACAGTGAGCCCATTTGAGACTACAGCTGGAAATGTCTGCACTGCAGGGGAGGGTGTGTGTTGACGATATTTCTAACATGCGACAGTTGCAAAGCTGAAAAAAGAATACAAATATCTCAAGCTGAAAAAAGAGATGTCCTACTTGTAGAAGTCGTGGACGAAGAAGTCAACCTGGTGCAGGTTGATGCTGGTGTCATTGTGTTGTAAATGAAAACATGCAGTGTCCTTCTTCCTCCCTGCTTTGCCCAGATGTCCCCCCTTTCCTGAATGTTCCAGAAATGTTCATGTTGTTGTGAACACATCGGTCATTATTTGTGACAGGTAAACTTCCAGGCCCAATTTCGTGGACATTTTCCCCTAGTTCATGTCTGAAAATGGTTCCAACGTACCCGTCTCTCGCCCAGTGTCAGCTAGAATTGGATAGCCGCCCTGTGACCCACAAGGGATAAGCGGTACAGATAATGAATGGATTTACTCTACTACAGGAAAGACAGTGTTTATGAGATAAACGTATGCTCCCACAGTCGAGCTATTCGAACCTTTGGGGCACCCCTGGACCCATCTTTAGTCTGTTTTATGTGTTCTAGTCCCATGTGCACATGTGTTCATGCACATGTATGTCTCATATGTGCGTGTGAGTGTGCATGCGTCTGGATACGTGTCATGGCAGCTGTAGCCTTTTGAATGTTTGATGTGACCACAGGTGTGAGGAGAGGATCTGGAGTCTCGAGGTCAAGAGGGTGTGCTTTGACATACTGAGGAGAGAGAGGCACGGGCGAGGGGGTCTCCTTGATGTTTGCCCTGTCGATAGCTTTGCTCAGGGGAATAGTCTGTCTGACTGTGTGTAGGACTTCCACCTTACTGGGCTCCAGTTTGTCTGGAAAACCGCCTTTTGTATGCAAGCGAACTGGGCTGTTGAATGGTTCAGCTGGAGCGAGTCACCAACGCAGTCAAGAGGAGGTCATCTCTCACCAGAGCCACCCACGTGAAAATCTTTAGGGGCGTGGGTGCACATCACTGTCGTGTCATGTTCGAGTGTGCTGATAGAAAAACATGACAGAGTTGTGGGCAGGTAGCCCAGCGACAACTGGATGTGTCGTTTTTTTGCAGCACTGTGTTAACACACAGGGGGAGCTATGCCTCTATATTTTTCTCTCAGTGACACTGTTGTCACCCAGTTTCTCAAATATCACCTACTATGTCATCACGGACACACACATGTTCTGAAGCATCTTTTTCAGTACGCCTAGGAAGTGCCAGCAGATGCTGCACAAAAATTATGTTTTGTGTTTTGAGCCTTTTAGCTGCTTTTCTTACCTTAAAAAACATTGAAGCAAGGAGGAAATAATGAACACACCATTTAGAAAGTCTTTATTTGAACCTATATGTGTACTTCTGCACTTTGCATTAGTTGGCTCCATCTTGACTCAAGCCAACTAATGCAACACATTGGCTCCAGGAGAGCAGAGGATGGATTTACACATGGTTTCAGGGCGGGTGAAAGGTTTGCAAAAGTCTCACTTATTGGATTCAGTTTAGAAAAGAATGTATAAAGCATAAGAATAAAAAACTACAAGAATTGATCTAACAGCAGCAGGACCACCCACACAGTGTTGGGCTGACCACAGTGTTTTAAAGATCACGTTAGAAATCTCAAAGTCCATTTCCTCGTGTTGTGTGAAAAACCAATTCTCTCAACACTTATTCGATATGAACAACATACTAACCACTTATCAACCAGTCAATACTGTTACTGATCAGTCTCCTTCCTGAGAGGATTTCCAGGTGAGTGTGTGTGTGTGGGTGTGTGGGTGGGTTTATATGTGTGTGTACGCTCCTTTGAGAAAAGACAGCCAGAGAGAGAGAGAGAGTGAGGGGAAGAGGTGTAGTAATCTATTAAATAGTTCCTCCATCTATGGATTAGGTCATCACGAGATGGCTTCTACACTCAGAGAGCAACAAGATGCGGTACAAGCATTTAGTAATAAGCTGGACTCTCCTATAGTGACATGTTACAGAGGTTACCAAGCAGCCCCTGACCTAGCAACACCTCCGCAAGTTTCTGCATCGCACTGGCGGTACTGTCAGAGAGCGCACACAGGTGATGCACACACTGTCACACACACATTCTCACACACACACACTGAGGGATTGTCGCACATTTCGCACTCCTGTAACTCTATCGTTCGACCTTTCGACATGTGGGGCGGCCGTGGCTGTGGGGGATGGAGGGATGTCGTCCACTAACCAGTAGGTCAGCGGCTCGATCCCAGTCTTCCACATCTGCATGCCGAAGTGTCCTTAGGAATGATACTGAAGCCTGAATTGCCTCTCATAGAAATAAAGTGCTTTCCTCTTTCCGTGCTGTCCTGAACTCTCGGGCTTGTCCCGACAAGACCCCATCTCTCTTGGCAGCACATTTCAGTTTCACGTGGCCTTTTGGACACTCAGCAAACTCAAAGCCTTTGACTTAACAGAGCTGCCAGAGGTCGGTTTAGGTGTCTGATATCAACCGGGCTGTAAATGCAGGGTCATCTCTCTTCTGGACGGTCACAGGGACCCCAGCCCCAACCACTAGCCCCAGTGACCAGTGATCGCAGCCCCTGAAGAATGCTGATGCACCATTTGTCTGGGGCATGTTCTGGTCCACATGATGGATGACATGCACTGATGCACAGGCTCTAAGTGATTGGGGAAGATTGAAGACACCCAATTCACTTACAGTAGCTTTGCCCTCCATTCCATAACCAGGCAATCAGAGCGATGGGCACGTGTAAAATAGACACGTATGTGCTGGAGATACCAGACCTGCTGCGCTGTTACGCTGCACATCCTGGTGTATTGGTGCTGCACTTATTATTGAGCTTCACTCTGCAGGTCTGCTGCACCACTGAACTCAAATATGTTCATTAAAAGATGATTGTCTGGCAGTAACACCTTTCTCCAAGTTTTATGGCAACGCAAAAATACACTTATAATTTGTCATGGCAAATAAGCATGTATATTTTACTGTGAATATGTGTTAAAAACTACTAAGACTTCTAACAATTCAAAAATGTATTATAGAAATGTGAAAATGACAATTTATCATAGAGTTGTAAACCTCCATGCAGGCAATCAGACCTCAAAGTATCTGCTGTAGTTGTGTGTGTACCTGTAGTGCAGGATGTGATGCACAAATGACGTGTATGGACTTACGGTTGTTCTTCGTTTGAGGTTGTGGTAGTGGCTACTGATTGATTTTTGGGATGTGAGAAAATTTACTGAGAAGATGCTGGTGTTGTTGTTGGGGAGGAAGATGTAGCAAGGCAGCGGTTTTCTGTTGATGCTCTGACGTCCCGAGTCAAAGTTCCCTAAAGTTGTAAATGTCTTTATAAACCCCTCGCTTGCACAGAATGGAAGTTAATGGGAGGCAAAGGTTTGCTGCTGCTATATTCGAATATGTGTTCCAGTGCCCTTAGCTTGTGTACCTGTCACTCTGGATCTGTTCAGCATGAGAGTGACGTCCGTGCACATACGTCCCCGCTCCCACCATGGATATAACAAATTCTTTGGAACGGCTGCAGAGAAAGTGTAACAAAAATGTCTGGATCCATCCATTAATTTTGAATTTTACTAACAGACAGACAGAGACACAATATTAAAACATAACCTCCCTGGTGGAGGTAATTATTAAAGAACAGTAAGGGTTCAAAATGACATGCCTGCTGAGTTAATCTGACAAACAAGGCACTCCATCACCCTTCTCCACACAATGAACTCCTCCGATGGGCAGTTGTGCATTGTATTACAGGAATGTAGGAGAGTTGAGCACAAATGGAAGTTGTCCAGTTGTCCTTTGACATTTTTCAGCTTGTCCTTCAGGTTAGGGTTAGGGTTAGGATTTATTGTACTGATCTTTGGCTGGACTCCTTTTTTGTTCTGTATATGTACTTTTACCTTGTTGGTTTTCTTGTGTTTGGTTTTTGGATTTGTGTCTCAGTTGTTTGCTTCTTGGGTTAAGTTGTGTTTGTTTTCTGTTCGTGCAGATTCAGTTAGTTTTATTTTGAACTTACCCTTGTGTCTTATTCCTGTGGACTTTACTTCCTGTCTTTGTCTGATTTCCCCCCTTCACTGATTACATGCCCTGCCCTCATTACTCAGACATGTGTCTAGTTAACTCTTCTCTAACCCTGTGTTCAGCCGTGTTCTTCACCTGTTCGTCTTGTCAGGTTCCTGTCACTGTCCCCAGACTGTTCCTCACTAAGTTCTTTTGACCATCCCTTTTTGATTCTGTGGATTTGAATACATCTGCCTTCCGTGACCACATCTGTGAATAATTTTTTTTGGGGGGAAATATTAAAGACTGGTTTGTCTTTGAGTGTGTCATCTGTTTTTGGTCGTTACCTTATTCTGGACTTAACATGCTGACTGTTTCATATGGAAGCATTTGGATTTTTTCAGGAAGTATAATAAACAAAGTGACATTTCTCACAAAGGTCTGAAGAAGGGGCGGTGGAGATATTTCTCGTTCCTACTCAATACCTGTTAAGTGTTTGCTCCATAGGATCATCAAAATTTTTTCACAGTGGAATCCTGTATAAATTAAAACAGTTGATTTACAGTTCTGTTGTCTTACTAAGTAAAACCTGAAATACTGAACCACAAACACATAGTAGCCTTTCTTGATGCAGGTAGAAGAGTACAAATCCACCAACATCACTTAAGATATTAAGATTGTTCGCGGGTAAGCTAAGTTACATAAAGGACCAATCAGCGTTTTTTATATCTATATACTTTGGGTATATAATCAAGGTATTTGACTTAAAGTTGAACATTTTTTCTTCAAATGTTAATAAGCCTAATCATGAATTCAGGTGTAGTGTTGCTCAATGTGATTGGGAACCTGTGACATTTCTAAGAAAGAGCAGCTTCCAGTCTACTGTCTGAGCTGTCTGCTGTGCAAGCACCATCCAGTCTATTCAACCAGATTTCCTGTCTCCCTCTCTTCAGTGTGGAAACATGCTGAGAACTTGCTGACACAAGTGCTCCAAGAAGTTATGCATCCTGCATTACAGCAACAAAAAAAGACGAGGAAGTATTGATCATTATGTAGCAGGTCTCATACTTTGAAGGGTGCAGGATAATCACCAATATTTGGTTGTTTTTCTCTTTAGGCTGCTTTCAGGACGTGATAGTCCATGAATGTCCTTGATGAATTTGTCATTGATTTTCTCTGCTGGGCCGGACTGTTTTCCTCTTGATGAGCCGTTGAGTAATTCCCGTTTGTATGTGTCGACTGGGGAGGATGAGGCATGACTAAAGGAGCAGGTTTGTTACATCAATAATTGGTCACGCTGCACAACAAACATGTTTCCATACAAACCGGTTTTAGAGTAATGTTATCCTCCATCACTCATTATGAGCATTTCTTGTTTTTAGATTTAGTTGCACATTTTAAAACCCTTGAAATGTACATCTAAGTGTTTTAAAAAGTTTTCATAGCTGTCATCCTTCTCTGTGTGTGTGTGTGAGCGACTTCAAGGCCTATGTTGAGGGTTTAATGCTTCTTTGAGTGTTGAATGTGAATATCATTGAATGTTCTTCATGAATTTGCCATTAAGTGTTCTTTTCTTTTCCTCATACAGTGTGCTAACATGAGCTTATAGTACAATGCAAACAGAAAACTGCATTTGAAGGTTTTCTTATATATATTTTTTTTAATGAAACAAACTGTTAAAATGTTTAAACAGGAAATAGAGGCTGCTGTTGGTAATTTTGTGCGGAAAGATAAAATTCAGGCGGAGAGCCCGACAAGGAAAGGAAGGATGAAGAAAAAGAAAGATGGTGTGACAGAGAGATTAGTGTATTTTTAGCTGCATATCTGTCACACGTCTCTCTGCCTTTGATGGCTGGTGTCCATCAGATCTCTGGAGCGTGGTGGCCTCAGCCTTGACGCTGCATTGGGGAGATGCACACACACACACACACACACACACACACACACACGTATTTGAGGCACTTCTCGTAAGGTGTGGGATATGGCAAAGACAAAACAAGTGACATTAAAGCAGCACAGAGGAGGAAGACACACAAGGTGTCGTCTCTCTAACAACACATTAGAGTAGAGACTGATAGGAACACCACAAACCAACCAAATTAGCATAGAGATAAACACGAAACAAACATCCCTGTTTCCTCCCGACAGGCAGCTTCCAGTTGAATGGCCTGACAGGTCCTCCCTTCTCTGGTGTTTAGGGTCTGCGGGTTTGTCAGGCAGCTCGCCTCCTGGGAGGAGGCCGAGAGTCTGGACACTGGAGAGGTATAGATCCCCCTCTCCCTGTCAGCCTGCTTCATTAGCTGCAAACACACATACAGCCTTAACAGGTATCTCATCCTAAAGGTCTGTGTTTAGCACTTTAACCCTTTATCATATATTTGTATTTAACAGTTTGTCGAGCAATACTGAATAATATGAGATTAATTTAGCAGCCATGTAACAATACATGATATGGTTGAACAAAGAAACATTGGTAATAGTAAAACAATGAATACGAGTTTAGAGAGTTGGTGCTTTATTCAATTAGGTTATATATGTATTAATCTATCTAAGTCCTCCACTGTTTGGCTGTAGAGTTGCAGCAGCTCTCTGATGTTTCTCTGACTGTTTGCATGAGCATGTGTCAGAGCCTCACTCGACCATCTATAATGCTCTTTGGTCCTATTTGAAATTCAAGAGTTCAGCGGTTTCATGGTAAAATGTGGATCAATTGAAGCTCCTCGACAGACTGAGCTGGGGAATGAAAAGTGGATTGGAATGTTTTAGCCTGCTGGAGATTTAATGTGAATTAGTAAAACAGATGCTTTTTGATCTCTCTCTCTAAGATGAGAGACCGCCGGTATGTAACCAAAAGCTTAAACTACATTCCGGTATTACTCGTGTAACGTCTGATTGGATCTGAAGAAGTCGAGGTGTGAGTGTGGCAGCCCCGCTTGGCCTCTACTTCACCTGACATTTGGGTTCGGAGCTGGGGGGAAATCTGCAATATTGTTTTTCTGTGTTTTTCTAGTTCAAACCAGCAGAGCTTCTTATATTGACTGTGGTGTTATTACGACGAGGTTTTCACTTTGCTGTGTGAATTGACACACTAGAGAGGAGAGACAAACGCATACAACAATAATCTGTGGTTAAGTCGCCCTTTAAGGCCTCTTCACACCTGACAGTCCCGAGCAAGGTTCACGTCTTTGTTTCATTGTTTACATTTGATCCTGTTGCTTTCACATTGTAATTAAGGGAAAGACTTGGCTGTTTCACGTAGGTCCTGTAGTCGTCACCTCTCTGGGCTGTGTCTGTCTAAACCATTGACTGGTTTGTACACCTGCTTGCATCTGACATCAGTGTGTTGTCAATTTGGGGGTCGTCTTTCCATTTGAATCAAGGAAAATGAATGTAACAGTTCTTTGAGTGGATTTTGTTGTCACTTTATTATCTTTATATTTCTTATTACCAGGATCCCCAGTTCAGGTGCAGTACTGGACACTAGTTTGAAAGCACCAAATGAACATTCTCAATGTTCAAACATTATATCGTCAGAGGCAAAGACTGCAGAAATCCTGTAGGTCGCTTTTTCTTCTGTTGTTTAATGCTGTTTGAACTTCCTTTCATTTCATCCGAAAAATCTGAACTATCAATAAAAAAATGTTTTGTGATGAAATTGAACCATGGATCTGAACCGGGACCATCTCTTTTGGCTGGATGTATTTTAACCTGTTATCAGCTGTCACCTGTCTGAATGTGAAAGCACCCTTAGTTTATGTGATCTTGATAGAGAAGAATTTAATGCCCAAACAGAAATAGATAAACATGGGAATGGAGAACACAACAATAACAACAACACAGCAATGGAGCAGTGTTGCCCCAAATGCTTAATAATTACATAAAACTCGTGAAATGATAAGGGGGATGGAAGAGGTGTGGGACAAAAACAGACGATAGGGTTTGCAGCTCTCCATAGGACAGGAGGCCCAGTTGCCATGGTGATGCAGTATTTCTCCAGAATTGCACATATTGATTCGCAGAGGCGTCAACGGCCTAGCAGGAGTGAGAAGAAAATGTGTGTGTGTGTGTGGATGGGGGGGGTGTGTGTGTGTGAGTACAATCACCACACAATGACTTCTAGTGCTACTTAGACGCACACACACACTTACTTAGATGGGATGGTCCCTGCAAAGCTGTGGTTCTATTATGTTTTAAAATGCAGTTTGTTTTGAAGTTGTTGTCATAAGTGATGACATTTAAGTCTCCACTGTCACCTCACACTGCACATAAGGTTTAATCCATGTGTGTGTGTGTGTGTGTGTCTTTGTGTGTGCGTTTGTTTGTGTGTGTGCATGTCTACTCTATATGTTTCGTAATTTGTTCCCCCTCGTCCTCTAAGCCACAGGAATGACCGATACACAGAGAAGCGCTTGTAGGCAAACACCAGCTCAAGTGCGCGAGCCTCCCTGATACAGAATTCACATATGTTATTCCTTGTATGCTGGACAGTTTAATCAATATTTGTGCACATGAAAAACTGTCTCCTAAAGCCGGATCCCGGGAAACCAGAGCTCCAGTCTGTGATGTAATCAAAAGACAAAAGCCTGCTGCCGTTCTACTGATAATTATCGTAGAATGATTTGATGAACACGTACAGGGAAATGTTTCACTTTAAACTGTTTTCACGTCTGTGAGTTGCTGCAAAACCCTGAGAACCATACATGAACCTGTAAAGGAACCTGGGCTGAAAGAGTCTGTGGGTATTATCACAGGTTCTGGAGGGAAGTGGCTCCAGAATACATGTTGATACGACCTTAACATGACGTGGCCTGGCTGTAGAGGAAATTGAGGGATATTTTCATATTTGACAAGAGTCAAAACATGTTTCTGCATGAATTTTGTTGTGTTTTACATTCAAACCAGGGCAGTCGAGAAAAATGGGATAGGGGACAATCTGACGACAACAATGCGGGACACATAGCAGACAACATTAAAGGGATAGTTCACCAACAATTTAAAAATGCACTCATTATCTACTCACCACTATGCCGATGTTTGAGTCCACAAAACACATTGCAACAAAATCAAATACATATGAAGTCAATGGTGAGTCCTTCTTCAGACGTAATAAAACAACAGAGAAAACACAACATGTTTCCATACTGCTTGTTAGGTGTCATTCAAGTGTCCAAAGCCCCGACATTCCTATTCAACTTGAAACAAGGTCATCTACACCGTGTTTTAGGTCTAAATGTCTCTGACGTCTCGCGACGAGGTGCATTCAGGGACCCTCGGACAAACCATCGCGCTAAGTCTGACTGCATCGCCACTTGGATATGAAGTGTAAGTCACCATTGACTTCAATTGTAATTGGATTCTGCCGCTACACAGTTATATATATTTTTTTTATTTTATTTTAGATGTTTTTATTTTTTTTCTTATGTGTGTTGTATTTATTGTGTTTTTATGTTTTTATGTTCATTATATGCACCAACAACCAGAACAAATTCCAGGAAGGTGTAAACTAAATACCTTCTGATTCTGATTCTTAAGACTCCAGAAGTGTTGTGGACTCAAACACTTTAGCCACCCCTCCATCCGCATAGCAGTAAGTGATAATGAGTTCATTTTCATTGGTCAGTGAACTAACCCTTTCTGCCTTCAAGATCCTTTTATAAATGGCAACTGTAACTGTATGTTTCACCCTTGTGTGTTCCTCATCAGCCCAATACAACTACAACCAGAAGTGAAAAGCGAAACGCAGCACGTGTTTGTGGTATTTAACAGAAACGAAGGCCATTAAGGTGGCGAGCGAGTCGAGATGAAGGGAGCAGGCAGAGTGTTTGAAAAGCCTGTACGCATGCGAAAGCTGAATTCCTTGAACGCTGTTTGAAAACTGTAATCCCAGCCGAAAGGTCAAAAGTCTCAGCGGGTTTTTTATTTGTGTCTTTGTGCTGCTGCTTTAAGCCCAGAACACGCTTTGTACTGCGTTCAAAGAGCAACACGAGGGGTCTGTGAGGGGATTAGTCTGAATGATGACGGCGGAGGCAGAGAGGAGCGTGGGCGTGTGAGCACGCGCAGACGCACGCGTGCACGTGATGCTGCTCCTGCTGTCATATCAACAGCTTGTGTTTGTAAAAGTAAACTTATCAGGAGCTGACAACAAAAAACAGAAACATGTTTTCAGATGACAGCTGGTGAGCTCGGTGTGGGTTTCCCTGACCACTGGCTTCAATCTGACCAATAACTCTGATATTTACCTATTCTGTTCATATGGAGACACACTCACTCTGTACACACTTTAATTTGATCCTTACAGAGCTGCTGTCACACGTCTGTGCTTCACCAAACACTGTAAAGTAGGTAAGTGGAACATTATTTCCCTTTTCAGCCAATGAAAGCAAGAAGCAACTAGAAATGGGTTTGTATGTGTGTGACATTAGATGTTTATTCAGCCACAGTGGCAGCGTCCGTGCATGAAGGGAGTATCTAGTGAGTGACATGAAAGTTAAATGGTTTTCTACTACGTCTACAGAAGCAAATACTGTAATGCAAATTAATCTTTTGAGAAAATACTTAGCTCACATAATCATTTATTTAGGTTTTACAAATTTAGAATTTTTTCGATATGTGTTCTCTGAAAAAAGCCTCAAAATACGTATCAGTTAATATTGTCCATCAGTAAAATCAAACACTGAAGAATCATTCAAATTAATTAGTTTAAAAGAAAACGGCAGAGAGATCGATTTTGTATCCTTTTTGAAAATAAAAATAAAATTTAAAACATGACCTTGGTGGTGATGTAGTGAAAGAAGAAAGACACATAAGTTACTCAACAGTTAAGGTCTGTTTTGGGTTATACAATTAGTGGTATTAAAATAGTCTCTACCAAGGAAATTATGTTTTCAAATGCATTTTATTGTATGTTAATTAGCAGGATCACTGCTACTGGGCGGATGAACTTGGTGGAGGGATGTGGTGTCGTACGTTTCCCCGACTTCTCAGGGAATAATCTATGGATCATAATGTAAAAAAATCTGGCACATTCTTGAACTTCATTGAATTTAAGAGGACTGCTGGGCCTTAGTGGAGGTGTGCGCTCTACTGCCATTCTAGTTACGCGCAGATTTTCAAATGCATTGATAATTGATGAGAAAAAACATCACGCTGTCAAGTGTGATCTCTGCCTACTGTGTCTCTAAAACCCCGATTTAGTTTCCTCCACCATGGAAGAGTTCACGTTTAATAGCTGTTGGACTGTCTGTTGACAGGATTACACAAAAACTACAAAACCAAACTTACTTACGCTTTACATTAACATTTGGATTCGAATTAGGCAGTATATTCAGGAAATAGTTTCACTCTCACTGGTTTCATTAATACTGCAAGAAATACAATTGTTATCATTTGAAGACATAAAGCAGAGATCTTAGAGGAAAAAATCAGGCATGATTAGAGCGCTAATATCTGTGAACATGTGGAATTTGATGCAGATGTATCTGATCTAAAAAATGCATGGAATATGGTGATAAAGTGGCAAGTCAGCCTTAACGGAAGTATGCTATAGAGTTGTTAAAGACTCTACAGCTTGTCCAAAATGCCGCAGCACGTGTCCTGACGAGAACAAAGAAAAGAGAGCACATTTCTCAAGTATTTGCATCGCTACACTGGCTTCCGGTTAAATCTAGAATAGAATTTAAAATTCTCCTCCTCACCTTCAAGGCCCTTAATAATATGGCGCCATGTTACCTTAAAGAGCTGTTAGTACCCTATCAACCCACTAGATCCCTCCGCTCCCAGAATTCAGGCCTACTTGTCGTCCCTAAATTCTCTAAAAGTAGAGTAGGAGCCAGAGCTTTTAGCCATCAAGCCCCTCTGCTGTGGAATAATCTACCACTTTCAGTTCGGGAGACAGACACCATCTGTTCGTTTAAGAGTAGGCTCAAAACCTTCCTTTTTGATAAAGCTTATAGTTAGAGCTAATTAGTGCGGCAGAACGTTACTTGTCCTATGTTCTAAAATAGGAAGCGTTTAGTTTAAAAAGGCATAGAGGTATTGATGGCTGATCTACTGAGTGGGCCACATGGTTTTCATCGTACTACCATACAAACCAGTAGCCAGTCAGATTTACCTTGAGCCTCAGTGTACTCCCAAGTTCAGCCTGTATCATTGTATCATTGATTACAAGGCAAAAACCCCTGATGACGCTAAGACGCAAAGGGAATTTATGACTCATGTCCGTCCTGGGAGAGGGATCCCTCACATGTGGCTCTCTGGGGTTTCTACGTATTATTACCCTGTTAAAAGGGTTTTTAGTAGTTTTTCCTTCCTCTTGCTGAGGGTCAAGGACATAGGATGTCACACCATGTTAAAGCCCTATGAGACGAGTTGTGATTTGTGAATATGGGCAATACGAATACAATTTGATTGATTGATTGATGTGCTCACTGAGTGTTTTTCCAGTTAGTGAAACTTTTGGATCAAAACACTTCTTACAGACTTAAAAACAATCCACCTGCAAATGTTGTTGCAGAGACACATTCAAAATGTCACGTCCGACCACACAACTGCTTTCATAGCAGGAGTTTTCTAAACACTGCATGTTCCTGTGTTTCCATTTCTTTTCAGAATCGTTGCCTGGAAGGGACATAGCATGAGCATTATTAAGGGTTTCAAACACATCAGGAGTTGTGCCTGCATACACACAAACACAGCTTATCTTGTTAACACAGCTAGATTAGCTGAAGAAAAAAGGTAAAGCCTACACAAAGCAAAATTGCACGTGCACGCACACACACACACAAAGGTCCACGGAACACACATACACTCAGTCTCTCACGCACACACACACATGTCCACAGAGCACACAGACAAATGTTGCAAAACACAGAATACACAGCGTTAGCCCAGAGGTCCTCTGGCCAGGGACGAGAGCGGAATTTAAGATCCTCAATCACTTTCTCAAAAACACAACTAATCCTCAGTCTCTCCACAACAAACACACACACAGAACACCTCTTCCCTCTCTCACACTCTTTTGCCCTCTTTCCCACTCTACATTCAGTGCAGCGCCTTCATGACTGCGAGAGGGATAGTGCATGTATGAATTTGTGTGTGTGTGTGTGTGTGTGTGTGTGTGAGGGCGGGCCTATGTGTTGGTGTGTTTATTTGTCTTTGTCTGCATTGTGATTGTGATGGTGTGCTTGGAGACATTGTTAGCCCCAAAAGAGGATTGCTGCCGTGTGTTTCAGCTCAAGGTCTCAGCCCCCGTCTCCGGCTGTGGTCTCAGCTCCTTCCAGCTGCTCCTGAAAGCTCCACTCTGCCTGAATGAGCTGCTAACCTTGGCACCAAATCAATATCAGCCAAACTCTTTGAAGAATCACAGATGGAACTGGCCTCACTGCGCTGTGCTGTTGGTGCTGTGTGATCAGTGTGTGTGTGTGTGTGTGTGTGTGTGTGTTTGTGTCTGTAATTGCTGCCAGCCTCCCTTTCCTGCTTGGCCTGTGTCCAGAGAGTTGCACAGTGTGATGGTGGAGTATCTGCTCTCAGTCATGATTAAGGGTGAGGTTTAGGGTCATTCTACCCCAACACACACACTCACACACACACACACACAAATCATCGTTCATTAGATTTTTCATGATCAATTAGATTTTCTGTCTTTGGTCAATTCTTTCATTCTCCGGTCATGTGTGAATTAAAGTGTCTCTCTCTTTATTTTCTCTAGCTGTCTTAGTCCTTTGCCTAAACACACACACACACACACACACACACACACACACACACACACATACACATACATACATATACACACACGTGCTTCCTGTAACCCAGCCTGGTATCATCTGATCTGGGTGTTGCTGAGGCTGATCGATGGTTGTGTTGAAATATCTCAGGCTGTGATGGGATGCTGCGTTCACACTAACATAGAAACATATCAATAGCCAAGACACTCTGACCCATCGTCTGTTTCCAAATACAATTAAATAGCGTCTTTAAAACAAATGCACTCTGTGTACAAGTAAACATCCAACTACATTTGGATGGATGATTACAGTTGATCCACTGGGCAAAGCACTGGTCTTATAAGTATAGAGAGGAACAAGGAAAGGGAGAAGACCTCAGCAGGGTTGGCAGGGAGATCCCGGGCTGATGGATTGTTGGTCTGGGACACTACAACCCAGAGTAGAAACCTGCACAAACACTGCAGATTGATGACAGTTTAGATTTCAGCTGCAATACATTCAGCAACTTTTTTTAGCACGCATATGTGAGAACAAATCAGATGAAGTGCCAACTCTTTACATTGTAGAAAGAGGGCAGGAGTGGTCCCCAGCTGGATGCAAACACCGGACATTGAGGACAGTCACTGGTTTGTTGTTTTCACCTATAAAACACCGAGCTGCTCTGATGAGAGTGTTGAGAAGAGGACATTTTTTGCATGCTACAGTTTTTTGTCATTTTCCATAACCAGCAATTCTCCATAGTGGTTGGCCAACTATGTGAAGGAGAGTAACTAAGTCCCAGTATGCACCATTGTTATCACATCTCACACTTTTCTGTTTCAAGGCCGGCTTCTCATATTTGTCTTTGAGTGTGGCCACCAACTATTTACCAACTCAAATGAAGTGCACACCTCCACCAAGGCCCACCAGCCCCTCTCGATTGGACACCACACCAAATTGCATCAAATCATATATATGAGTTCCCTAAATATGGCTTATTCTTGTCATCATAATATATTAATTATTCCCTGCGAGATTGTTGAAAACAACCAAAAATCTCTTGACCCATGACCCATCCTTCTAAGTCTCTTTGAATAGTGTTCAGTAGTTTTTGTGTAAATCTGCCCGGACCGGGGTGCAAACATGACCTACTTGGGTTGAGGTAGCTCATTTGAAGCCTACTCCAGTCTCAATCATTTGCCAGATGAACTTACATTTATAAAGTTTTACAGACCAATTTTAACAAGTGTGAAAAGCGTTTTTTAAGAGCTACATTAATCAGCATAAAGACGTCAGTGAGCGCTGGTGTTCAAATGAGGAGTTATTAGCTGCAGCAGCCGCAGGAACGCTGTGAATCGGAGTCCTTTAGAAACAGAAAAGAATGGAGGCACTTTTCGCTCCTGAAGGCTTCTGATGGTAAATTTGTCCGTCTTCTAACTTGAGCCTATCGATGGGAGGGAAGGACAGCCACACAATAACAAATATATACCTCTGATTGTATTCTGCCATCGTTTTTCTTTGTCTCCTTCTTTCTGTTCTCCTCTCTCATTTCTTTCCCCTTCCTCCTGTCCTCATTATTTATCTTTAGTCTATTCTATTACCTTCCCCCAGTTCTTATGCCTTCCTGCCTTCTTGTATTGATTTTCATTTATAGGTTTTCATCCTTTTCACTCCCATTTCTCTGCACTGATGGCACCTTGCAGCTTGCCTCTCACTCTGCCTCTTCCCTCACCTCCTCACAAGTAAATGCCTTCCAAATTCTCTCGCCGTTCTTTTGTTATAATATCAGATACTTCTGGACTTTACAATGCTAAGAGGCCAGACTGCGTCAAAGAGCGTGCTCCGCGGGTGAAGAGGTCTCAGTAGCTTTACGCTATTCAAAAGCCATGAAGGTCACCCTCCTTCCTTACAGCGTACCGGAGAATAGAAGTTGGTATGGATCCAGAAAGCTTTCAGTGAAAAGAGGATATACCAGTTGATTTCAAAAGATTTATTAAAGAGTATATTCACTGCTGTATGACTCAATCAGCCTCATGGATGTTGATGTTACACATATCAAGTGCTGACTGAGTCAAGAGGGGAATCGGCTCAATAAATACATGGTTAGCTCTCTCTGCATCCACATTATGGATTCTGTAATAACAGAAATGTGGCGTGAGAGAAGATATAAATAAAAATCTGACCTGTCACAGTGTCTCTGAAAATGATTCTCATACCATCACAATTTTCTAATATCGCTGTATAGAAAAATCTTGTGTTTTTTTCAGTAACCTACTGTGCCCACAAATTTTGTTAGAATCAATCTATGAACCCTTTACTGTATTTTTCATAAATCCTCTTCTCAATGATATAAACCTGCTGTTAATTTATTTTTTTCAACTTGATGAAACTTTAGATTAGCCTTAGAACAAATAATCAACTACCCACTGTTGCGCTCCATTTGTGGGCAGGTTGCATTCACAAAAAGAGTGAAAAAATAATTTCAACTTAAAAGTTCTGCTGTTGGGAAGCAGTGCAAAAGAAAGACTTTAGCAGCGTCAATAAAATTAGAAATATTATCCTATGCAGTTGTCATCATCATAGAGCTACTGTAGCAGAAATAAAGAAGAAGTGCTAAATGGTTAATGTTTAAACCAAATTATCCATTTCGATTAATTTAAAACTAGAAAGACACACACTACACCGAGGCCCAACAGTCACAATACAGATTTTATTGTGACAATCCTTCTTTAATATGTCTAAACACAACTAAACCTTTGTTATATACTCTATTAACTTGTCAATCAATCAATCAATCAATCATTGACTTGTGTATCTACATTATCCAAAATGTTTCCAATATTGTAAACAATTTTAAAACAACTCCTGATCTTGTGATGTTAAGGAAAGTGAACCATGTCCCATTGTTTCACGATGGGACATTGTAATAATCCGTACATAATTTTTTCCATAATTCTGTTGAAAAACAAACCAACATAAAGTGGAAGTAAAAATCTGGAGGCGGTTAAGGGCCTGTGACATTAATGGAGGTGTTTTTTAGTTGATAATAATAACATAACTCATTCATGCAGCACAATTTCATTTAGCATTGTGTTGAGAAAGTCAGACTTTGTAAACCACTCATGAATTTTGTTCATAGCAAAGAGACGGTAGATTTATAAATGTCTGTCATTAATCACTCATACAGGACACTATGGAACAACCCTGCTCACACATTGGTTGTCGAAGACTGTATTTATGTATTGATGTTATATAACCACTTTAACAACGTTACATTTATAGCTTTGTAGAGATAATAATAGTCATAAAGATGGTCAAACGCTTCCACGTATATATCTACTCAGCACATGCAGCAGTCTGATTCTACAAAGAAACATCATTTACCTTTTCGGAGGGATAGTGTTCTGATTGTGCGCTAACCAGACTGTTTGTTTTGACTCTCCAGCCAACGAGGAAGCGGCAGAGTATCAATGAAGCAAACTGTCAACTTAGAAAAGAGATAACAGAATGGCGTCATCAGAAATGTGGGCCCTTATTCTCCCGATCCCTACGCAAACATGCTAATATCGACGCTGGTTATTAATTAACCAGACAAAGAGTGATTCCAAGGAAGCAGGCTGTGTCACACTGATAACGACAGACGCCATCCCTTCCTCTCAAAGACTCATGATAGCGAAAAAGAAGAAAGACGGAGAAGAAAAGACAGACTGTCTAGGAATTAACGGATGTCACTTATTTAGATGAATTAATCTCAAAGCAATTCACCTCTCACTATCTGTCATCCTGCAGATTAGGGCTCGAGCATTTTTTCTGATTTTAGGCAGAGCAGTGGGAGATCAATATGAGGTCAGAGGAGATAAATTCAGCATACAAATCTTGCGATGAAGCAGGTCCAGCTCAAACAATCACGACTCACTTAAAAATCACGCATCACATCAATATATGAGAACATTTTTACCTTTTCAAGCTTTATTTTGCCCTGAACTGCAGCGAGGAGCATTCTTGAAAATAATAATGGTTTCTTTAAAATAATTAAGCACGTGTCATGGCGGCTGATGAGCCTCAGCGCTCCTGATCGCTCTGCTGTTGAAGGACGAGAGTCAGATGTTCTGCAGGCGTTCACAAACAAATTGTTTAATCTGCAGCAGTGAACACAATGCCCTATTCTGCTGGACATGTTTACAATTATAATTATCACTCACTACATTTAGCACGTATGCTGCATGAGTGTCTGGCTGCTCTAACATGCAGGTCTTCCCTCTCACGGGAGGTGGACCTGCTTCTCACGATACTACTGTGCATCACACCTGCACAGCCGACCATCAAAGCCAACATCCTTAAACTCGGCCTCTGACAATTAAAGCAACACTTTGTAACTTTTGCTAAGTAACATTGCCCTCTGCAGTATTACATAAGGAGACAGTATTACAGTATTACATGAGGAGAAAATTGTAGGTGTGTTATATAAACTGTAACTGAATGCTTGGAATAAGGCAAGAAAACTGTTCAATTTTGATCACTGTTTAAAAAAGGCAAACGTTACCAGCACCTCCACAACCACCCTGTAACATTATTTACCCCTTGCTACTTCCTGCATCATCCAATATGGGTCACTGGACTGAGTTGACCGTAACTCATCCAAGGTCTTTTTCAACTAATATTGAAAGTCTGAGCCACCTTTACATCCCTGTGTGTCTCTCGGTAGACACTTCATCTCCTTCTTTACCATGAGGAGAAGCAGAACCTATACTCTGTAATAGACCCTAAGCAAATCCATGTCTGCTCTGCTGAGATTTGATATGAATATGATTTCTTTCATAGAGAGAGATGAACCACAGTGCTCCCCCTTCCGCCCCTCCGCAGGTCCTCACCTCCAGTACTACTTTGCTATTTTCCGTTTACTGATTGAAAAAATCTAAAAGTGTCCAGTAAAACAGGGGTCTGTGCCCCTGTAGCCTGGCATTACCAAGAGTCCTATTATCCCCAGTGATAGCTCTGAGACGTGACCGCACACACACACACGCACACACGAACAATGGCACATCGATCACACATCACCACATTCTGACAATCTGCAGACGCCCATACACACTCACACAGATAAATACGCACACAACTGCATGCTCGCACACACACACACACACACACACACAGACACACGCGCACACAGCTACAACAAAAACATTGATTGCCCCCCTCCCTCTGCAGAAAAACGCTGCCAATCTTCACCAGGCTGTAATTTTATGGCACAACAAAATGAAAGGGTAATTTCAGCGGAATAGTGAGGGAGAGGAACAATCGGAGATAAAGGGACAAAGTTTGGTGTCTGAAAGGCCGGTGATGATGATAGCAGCCGTGGAGCGAGGGAGAAAGGAGAGAGAGAAAGGCCGTTTGACAAGGCTGACAGCCTCACGCCTCGCTGGCCAGCTCAGCAGAGAAAGACAGGCGCTAAAACACTGCAATTTAGATGGTTTACATTGTCAAAGGACGAGCACAATCTGTGGAGGGTTTAACGGGTTTAACCCTCCCATTGTGCTCGGGTCAAATTTGACCTGTTTCAAAGTTTAGACATGTGAAACGTAGCCTACCTTTATATTTTCTGTTTAAAACCAGGTTTCTTTACATTATTAATAACGGTCAACTGGATTCTGCAGAGCACATTTTGGTGCCTAATACAGGCAGTAGCAGAGGAGTTACATCTGATTGTTACGGCTCAATGACCTGGTAAGTATGGGTTCTTTACACAGAGGAATACTAAATGTTGTCAAAACATTGCAGTTAACAACATTTCTACAAAACTGAAATACCAGGTATGAAATCCTGTCATATTAGTGTGATAATATTGTGTGGTAAAGAGAGTATTTTGAATTGAGTAGAGTGGCACAAACCTCCCTGTAGCATCACTTTCAAGCCATCCTCGGACCCCCCCCACCTCCAACACCTTCCCCTTATAACTATCCACTTTGACTTATCTTCGGTACATTCTTTTTTATTTAACAATTTTAATTTGTTATTGAAAAAGACTGAAAATGTGAGATTGTCTAATAGATTTAATGAAGAAAAATTATTAAATAATTTGCTGCAGCGCTACATTGAAAAACGGTTAAAATCACTATCATTCTATTACTATTGCTTCTACCGATATAAATCATCTTTATGGTCTTTTATAGACATATAATTTATATTTGTTACAGATATTTTTGTTTATCTTTGTTTATTGCCACAATAAAGTACACAATAAACGAGCAGAGACACTTTTTCTTCTGATCCACCTTTGACAGAGGTAATCTTGTCCGTGTCTTTCCCCAAACCACAGAACAAGATTATGTCAGAAATGGTACTTTAGTGTAAGAGTGTGTCCAGAGGATTTTATTGCGATGATTTTATTGCGATTAGTCACTGTTGCCTTCTCTTCCTCGCTCTCTCCTCCTTTTTGTGCCAGATGGTATCAGTTTATTGTGCAGCTCCGATGAAGAGGAGCTCTACCTTTTATTCAGTTTGAAGGAAGGCCAAGATAGATTGCTATTGATAACTTCAAATGGAGGCTTTGGTCTGCGGTTTGCAGAGAGTGGAAGATGTCCAACATTTTCTGCTATTTCCTGCTCTCACAGACAGTCAGGAGTGCTGTCTCTGTATTGATGAATAAACTCTGCCAAACCAAGAAGTGTCTGACAGTTAATCCGTTTTTCTTCCCTTTTGTTTTTCTACTTTTATCATTTAATAACTCCTCTTTTTGGCAGTTTTAATTTGCTTGGTGGACAAAAGCTGGGAAATCTGCAAGTCTCAAACCATCAATACTGACAAGAAGATGAACTTTCATTCAATACCTTAGAAACACAGGTGAATGTAATACCTGCATTATTCTGAATGGAACATGCAACCTTTTCAGATACCCTGTATGTCTGTTATTCATTTTAATTAAGCAATAAATCAAACAGCACTGGTGTTCAATGTGTGACAGATATATAATCACACAGTCGGTAGTTTTAGATAATTAGGAAATTATTCTGTCGTTACAGAATTACAGATGAATAATGAACATCAAGTAAAGAAAAGTTTGCTAATAGAATAAACACATTTTGGTTTTCATTAACCTCATCCAGTGACTTTTCATCTGGCGCCTTAATGTGTAACTTTTAACAGAGCCAATTCTTTGGTTTATGACTTAATACTTGATAGCATACCATAATACAAAGGATAATATAATACACTTTCAAACTTGTAAACATCAGGATGTTAGCATGGTCTCTGTCACCATGCTAGAATTCATCTCAAAGCCAGACTCCATCAAGTTAAGAATCAAACCATGAACTGCAACATCCCTAAATACCCAGGCTTCGGCACCAACGTGGTGTTTTGATATTTTGCTAAATATTCTATTAGCTTGTAAATCTTGCTTTTGATGTGTTAAAATTCGATGACAAGATGTTCGGCCTTCCTCAAGGTGGAAAAATTGGCTCCTGAGTTCACCCAGAGGTTGCCCAGAGTTTGCCTTTAACACATGCACAGTACAGCAGGAGGTTCTCTGCACAGACGTGTTCGCAA
This sequence comes from Pleuronectes platessa, assembly GCF_947347685.1. Lineage (NCBI taxonomy): Eukaryota > Metazoa > Chordata > Actinopteri > Pleuronectiformes > Pleuronectidae > Pleuronectes > Pleuronectes platessa. The sequence goes on from NC_070626.1 coordinate 12,705,476, forward strand.
CAGCATCAAATCCTCCACATTACTCAGGCGTGAGGTGGAGCAGCCGGGTGCAGCAGACAGAGACAGGAAGTGATGTATTAGCTCCGCAGCGGAGATCACATGATTATCTTGACAGCACACAGACACCGGTGTCGGCTCTTATCACCACCATCCCTCTGGACATCTTCGTCTGTGTCTGCTACTTGTATGTCACCGCTTTTTTCAGCGAGAGATTTTTGTTTTCTTTTTGTGTTTTTTCATTTTTGTTTCTGCCGTGTGTTAGAATCAACCAACGCACTCGCTCGCAGTGAACACCACCGCTATGTTGACCCATCCACTTCTCCTGGATAGCAAAGCTTCTCACTCGGACATTTGCATTCACACAACTTCTGTGTGCATGTGTGAAAGGAGCTTAAACCATTGTTCCAGAAACTTGTAACCTCAGCACTTCTATCCTTGAAAATTTGTTTCTAAAGGAGAATTTCTGCGCTGCCACATGACATTAGACATGATTGTACTTATTGTAAGACACTTTGGATAAAAACTGTCAGCTCAATGAAATGTAATGTAATGTAAAAGCGCCCATTTGAGCTGATGATCACCTTGACAACCTCATTTTGCCATGTATTGGATTTTACAGCTTTTGTCATACTTTATTTGACTGTGTTGAATTTGCAGAACCAAAACTTGGAGGGAAAATAAAGGAAGAAGATAAACAACGAGAAAGAAACCCTGAGAGAGTGATTTTGAGCGAAGGGTAGGGTTACATTTGGCTGGCGACTGAATATTGACGACAGTTTAAAGAAAAGAGAACAAGTCCAACTGGGTTGTTCATGTGAGAGCTGAGCTAACCAGAAGAAAGTTTGAGGGAGATAGATAGATAGATAGATAGATAGATAGATAGATAGATAGATAGATAGATAGATAGATAGATAGATAGGGATGAGGAGAGAAATGGGTGGGAGACATGAGTTTGGAGGAGGGGGGGGGGGTCGCAGCTTAGAGGTCGTAACCTTGAGTATTGATCGGGTTCAGTCATTTCCATGGCGACTGGAGGCCCCCCCTCTCCGACCTGCTGGAGTACATTAAACCTGAGATCCATAACACCCGTTTGTTCTCTCCTTCTCTCACTCTCTTTCTCCTTCTCCCTCTTACCTCTCCCTCTCTATCTCACATATACTATGACACACCTACACAGAGGTGCAAACACACTCATCAGTACACACACACACACACCCTCACACCCACAGACACATACATACACACGCAAACACACACATATACACAGCTGCTCATCCAAGCACAGGAAGAAACTGAATTAAACCTTAAAAACAATCTGGGCCTGCAGAAAGGACAATTCATCATGATCTGTGTGTGTCAGGAGTGTGTGTGCGTGCATGTGTTTGCGTGTGTGTGTTTGGGTTTGGCGAAGTGCGGAGGTGGAAGGGGATGACTGCAACATTCCAGCCACTGCCCAGTTGTCCACACACACACACACACACACACACACACACACACACATAAACTGTGCTCACTTCACAACATGGATCTTTAAACACTCATCCACATTCCAGCCAAGGTCAGCTGGATTGTAAATGAAGCTACACATCTGTCCCGCGGTGTGTGTGTGTGTGTTTGTGTGTGTGTATGTGTGTGTGTGTGTATGTGTGGGTGTGTGTGGTGTGTGTGTGTGTGTGCGACTGAGAGAAAGAGGCTAAGTGCGAGAGGAGAGACAGAAGGAGGGAAAGCAAGAGATGAGAATGATGAGAGAGTTTAAGGCACAAACCAAATCAAGGACGAGTGTTAGATTTGCTAATTGACTTCATTCCCCACACTTACTTTTCTCTCATTCCACTTGGCAGAATTCACTTTATATCCATTTTTCTCAACTTTCCTTTTTCTATATACACCATTAAAAGATGCACTTACTTTTCATCCTTCTCTCTGTGCTATCTAATTTGCTCTGCCATTACTGCTCACATCTGTTGATCACTTAAGCATTCTTCTCTCTCTCTCTCTCTCTCTCTCTCTCTCTCTCTCTCCCTCTCTCTGTGTCCATCACTCTTGGAGGTGACTGGGGCAGGAGAAGGGCTCTGTGGTTTGTCCCGTAGGCTGGCAGGGGCCCGCAGAGCCGAGGGGCAGCCTCTGTGAGGAAATGATTTTCTCGGTGCTGAGGAGGACACTCCAAATCATCTCCAGCAATCTCAGTAATGGCCCTGAGACGCTGCTGCCTTTGTCCTGTAATGGTGACAGATGACTGGCCGGGCAGACGGGGGCCGTCCAGACGCCTTGTGAAGGGGGCGAACAGACCTCCATGCACGCGCACACAGGTCCACACACAAACACTTGCATAAAGCGCCTCTCCACTAGCAGCCGGAGTGATTGCGGGTAATTGTCTCTTCTTGGGCTGTGGTGTTAGTGGTTATCCTTAACGATCACTTTCAAAGAGGAGTTCTAACTATCAGTCCTTTCACAGGAAAGAGGATTCCACTTTACAGAGATACGTCTGCGCACTGCACCACCACCACCACCACCACCACCATCTATTCCTCCTTCAAACATAAGAGCTGAGGCACTACTGTTTTTACTCTTAGTGTGTTTTCACTTCTCATTACCACACTGTTGATACATGGGAATGTCAACAGATAGCACAAACATGCGTGACTTGTATTTGTCTGCTGGAGTAAATTATAATCTGATCATTTATTGTAAAAGACTAGAAATGCCCTCAGTAAAGCTCATACCTTCGCCAAGGCCCAACAGCCCCTTCAATTCAATCATGATCCCCCAATGATCCCTAAACGAATATGCATTTATTGTTCCCTAGGAAATTAGTAAAAAATGACAATCACAATGTTAAAAGAAGTGATAAATTCCTGAGTGAGATGGGATCTTCCATGGCAGACGCTGCATCTTTCCACCAGATTTCTTGGTATTCTGTCCAGTATTTATAATCTTGCTTTGAAACAAACAAACCAACCAACAAATAAACAGACAGGGATGAAAACATAACCTCCTTGGCGAAGGTAGTGATTGAGGTGAAAATCAAGGTATATCAATTATAAAGAAGTGATGAGTACCTTGGTTTTCACATACTTACACCTAAGTTTCCCTATGATGCCACTTTATACCTTTACTCAGACTGATTGAACTACATTTATTTGACAGAACACATAAATTATATTTAAATATATTAACAACAGTATATTAAACAGTAAATTAGCTCCGCTTCTACCAGATATATTATTAGTATGCAGTTAATGCATTAGAATTTATACTCAAATCATATATATATATATATATATATATATACACACACACATATATATATAGAATATATAATAATAATACTAGTTTAATAGTATAGCTTATACTTAGCAATTACACAAACACAAAAATCAAACTCCACATGACAGGTACAAATAAAATAAAGCCATAGCATCATTTTTCAAATATTTTTGTTAATTACAGTTATAGTAGTTGTTGGTAGATGCTGTGTTTAACATTTACGTCTGGTTTTTACTTCTTCAGGATCATGCATGTTTCTATGAATCTCCATTTTGAATTGATGTTGCCGTGTATTGATTGAGTCCTCACATTGTCTCACTCACCAGGATGTGAAAAGGACAGTTTTTGATCAAAAAGGTTGAGAACATGAATTGAATGGTTTGTCGTGTCCTAAATTTCGACTTTTAGCCAAACAAGAGTCAAACACATGTCGGTTATAGAATCAATGGGTGTAAATGGAGAAAGCCTGTTGTCTTGTTCCAGGCCTGGTAAAGAGGAGGTGTGAGATGTTCAGTCTCAGTCCCAGTGGTCCGAGGTGTTACCTTCATTTTAGCTTGTTTGGTAGCTACTGTATCACAATGATCCAGACAGACTAGTCATGAAGAAAGAGTGTCCATTAGCGTGAGAGGTGTTTTCTTTAACTTGCTAACCTTCTTTATTCTGTTTTTTTTTGTCAGAGTTTGAGTTGTTTATCACACTTTTTACAAAGGTTTTCTGTTTCATTTTGAATTGCAGATTCAGAGTATTGTTAAGGTTCATAAAATACTACATTTTTCACCTGCAGTAACAATATAAATAGACCTTCATATCTGTTTCTAGATTGTTTTTGTTGTAGGTAAATTATTAATGGGTTGGATGTAGAGAGACGTGCTGCTCTGTGCAGTCAACAGCAGAGCAGTTTGCATCCTTGGTCTGCTCTGACATATTCTTACAGGTCCAGCGATTTGCAGGAAAAAGGTGAACATTGGCCTGGTACTGAATTAGTGGTCTGACCCACTTAAATTAGCACTCCAAATCCAAACAGCTTACTGATCCACATGTTTTCAGACAAAGGCAGCCAAGCTGACTTGGTGTGATGTTTCGATTTTCCTGTATGTGGCCACCCAAGAGACACCAAATAAATGTTCAAAAGCACTGGAAAGTGGCATTTTCATAAAGTGTCCCTTTTGAAACTACGCCAGCCTTTGTCCATTGCTCTTTAATTCCACAACTGCAGACTCCTATTAGTGCATACCATCAATAAGAATCAATAGGCAGTGGATATGGTCAATGGCCGCCCCCTCATTAGAAGATGCCCACCAGCAGGCCTGAGGGCAGATCAAAAGGGCTGGTCTGAATATTGCCTTCAGGAAGGGAGATTATTTTTTTCTTTTCAAACCACTGCAGTCATCATGTCTCATTCTGTGATGCATGTAGGTGTTGCACTGTGTGGGACTTCCCAGGCAGACTATCATTTGGGTGTATGTTTGTGTGTATATCCTCCCACCGCTCAGGCTGAAGACAGGATGGATCTTGTCCTGCTTTCTGTCTCATATATATAACTTTTCATGAATTATGGAAAACATACTTCTTTCAAGCTTTGTTTCATAGGATTTTCAAGCTAATCAACTTGGGTGACCCATTTCCTCAAACCTTTAAATGTTTTATGTTTAAAACTAGACAGACTTTTCTGCTCATTAAAGTCATTATATTGTTTGGATTGTTCCTTTGGGTTTGAGGATTGGGGTGAGGTGATGTGAAGGTTCCTGATTTGATCCTCCGATCTTCCAGAGAACAGGTCAAAGTGTCCTTCATGAAGACACACAGAACCCTAAGTGCTCCTGATACTGTGTCCTCAGTGTGAATGTATGTGCATATGATATAAACATGGTAAAGCAGATTTAGTGGGTTTTAAGGATCCAAAGGTTAAAACAAATATTTTCAAACAAATCTAAATCACTAAATCATGCATTTATTTGAATGATCGCACCCAACCAAAGGGTTTCTATTAAACAAAAGGGTAACAAATTGTTGTGTACAAAGCACAAACACAAACTATGAAAATTATGTGAATCTTCACAAGCACCAGATCTCAGCCCAAGCTGAAAAGCGACTCACCCTACTGCCATCATCCTAACATACCTCTTGTTTCATATCTCCACATTGACCTTATGCATCATGACCGATAAGCAGCAGTGATCAGTCAGTAAATTGAATAAGGAACCCTCTTCCAGTAGTAGTAGTGGTAATTTTTTACACTGGTCTATCATACACCATGTGATTTTTACCCTTTTTATTTAAGGTTGTGAAACACCGAGCTATTAGAAAGTGGAAACATACGCTGCATGTTTTAGTTCTATCATTCAGGCCTAAGTGATGCTTCAACCTTCCAGGAAAACTGACCTGAATAAAAGCCTTCTCAAGAGGACGCTTACTGTACAACTGTCTGGATTAACTGCACTTACAATATGTTGTACATCTGTCTGTGTGTGTGTGTGTGTGTGTGTGTGTGTGTGTGTGTGTGTGTGTGTGTGTGTGTGTGTGTGTGGCGGCCCATGTGTAAGGCAGTGGAAAGTGGTCGGGGCCAAATTGCTTTATCGTTTGTGGATGAATTGAATAAAGTCATATCAGGCTTTTTGGAATTTTACCACAGGGTTCAGGAAAATTGGTTAGTGGAGCAATCTAGCTGAGATTTCCAAGATCCTGTTACACACTCACCGTGCACTCAGTCAGGGCTGTTGTGGAAAAACACCTCATGGGCTTGGAAAAGGAGAAGTGCAACCATACACAAAGTCATGGCAAATGTTTTGAATTTTGAAAGGAGAGATGTAGTTGGAAGATGACACAGGTAATCATTTTCTTTCATCAAACTTATGATACTAGATTTCACCACACTGTGTCTTTCTCTGTGTCTTTTGGCAGCACAGTTAATAGACTGGGACACTTTCTTGTTGGGGACATGCAGCCTTCCCGACCGGTCTGAAATGCGTGTCCATTACTTAAAACATGGCTCGACATTAGCACTGCCAATCTGCCACAGTTATCACTGTAAACTGCATATATGTGGTTCAAGCTGACCAACACTTGCTAGAGCTCTGTGAGGAACCTGTCTGTCACAAAGGGCCAGAGTAAAAAGAAAAAGCCCATCCCCCTTCCCAGACTACAAACACAAAACTGCTCTAAGTATGCCTTTATTGTGTTCTGTTAAATGTCCTGAAACTCTAGGTGAGCGTTTAAATAAGAGCCTGTTTGCTTGCTGCATGTTTGTCTGTCTTATATGTGGCTTTGTACACTAGTGTGTAAATGTGTGTGCGTGCATCCTTGCAAGGTGGGGCAATTTGATAAATGACGCTAAAGTAGAATAGACTGGTGTTCAGATGGCTTCAGCCTTGTAAAGATGTGACAAATGACGGAGCAGAAAGTATTGATTCTAATCTCTCTCTGGTGCAGTGTTTCACTGTGAAGGTTGCTCGCACACAGACCAACACTCACACACACAGTGCATACATACAGTGCATAGTACATACATGCACGGTCACACACACACATAAAAAGTAGCACAAGGACAGTGTACATGCGATGAATGAATGCCTTATGTGTGCACATGTGAAGAATGTGTGACATGTGTGTGAATTTGAGAACATGGATGTGGTTGTGATTGCAGATAATGTGTGTGTGCATGTATGTGTATATGTGTGTCAGTTACATCTGTAATGTACTGTACTTTGTGCACATACGACTGTTGTCTTTGTGCGTGTGTCTTCTTGTGTTTTTCCATCGTTAGCCATGTTCAGATGCCAGCAGGAGTTCCTGGTCACACACATTAAAGTCTCATCTCACTGTGTTTTAACCAGCTGTGTTTCTCCACGCTGTCAAGCACATTCAGTTGCTCAGATGATATTTGTGTGTGTGTGTGTGTGTGTGTGTGTGTGTGTGTGTGTGTGTATGTGTGTGTTTGTGTGTGTGTGTGTGTGTGTGTGCGTTTGTGTCAGGAAGTGTGTCAGGCTGTTTGTCAGGGTGCATGGGAGTGTGCGCCGCGTTAGCATGATCACACAAGGGGGCAAAGGTCAAAGACAGCTAACCAGAAGAGGAGAGGAAGGGGGGAGTGGAACCGATCAGAAGAGAAGGGATGGAGGGACAGGGACGGCCCGAGCAGGAAATAATCCAGTGGAGGAGGGGGAGGGAAGGATATTTTCTTAGTGGACATGGATGAATGGATGAATGGATGGGTGGAAAGATATATAGACTCAAACAAATATGCCTAAAATAGTGAGTTTATGTATTTCAATTACATATTAAAGCTAAAGTTATTTTATTTAATAAATTGTGTGTTGAATGAATACATTTATGCATATATTTAAGTTTATGGGATTAAATTACACACGTCATTTGGTTTATTGACACTAACTACACATGACAGAAAACACGTCCCTAAATGTGACCCTTTACATTAGACTTATAAAGTTACATGGAAATGTATTACGTAATTACAATATATAGAGTCAAAGTTTTAGGCATAGGAGTTCAGGTCAGTCTCATATAGCCCTTGATCGAGGGAACAGAGGTTGAGTGTGAACACTAAACGTGTCCTTTTTGTGGTGAGTGGGGTTTCCCTGTTACATGAAGGCATTAATTATTCAATCAACAGTGTCCTGTGGTTGATTTAAAAAAAAAAACTCCCAGCCTCCTACTTGCCACAAAGAGTCCCAGTGGAGAACTGCTTTCTAGCAATGGACAGATGTATAGCTCTATAAAGATTTTCAGTTACAAATCAGCTTGTCTCAAAGCTATTATAAAATAAAACATAAACATTAGGGGTGGCTTAGGGTGTAGAGAGAGTTGGTCACTAATCATAAGGTTGGTGGATCAATCCACAGCAAACTGCCCCTGATGGAGATAGTGGGAAAAGGTGTGTCGATGGGTGAATGTGGTGGTAAGACTGGAAAAGCTCCATATAATAACAGTCTATCTCGTACATAATGACACCCCAGCATGTTTCATCCGTGCTTAAAACCAGTTTGAATATCAAATCAAATTCAATTTGTTTAATACATAATCACAAATCCCAGTAAAGGACTTAACAGTCTGTAGAAGGTGTGATCCTCTGCCCTTAACCCTACACTTAAAAAAAAAAAATTTAACGATGGAAAAAAACAAACCCCAGGGAGAGTCACAAGTGAGGGATTCATCTCCCAGGATGCACAGAGGTCCAATAGATGTGTGCAACAGAGCACGTCAACAACATATTTAAAACATTCATGAGAAAAGGCCGTGTCAAAAAATAATTGGAGAGGTGTATAAATAAAAGTGAAACCACCTCTGTAGCTGCTTCCTCCATACCTGTTTCATGTTGAATTGGCAGCTTGCTTCCAGCTCGTCATTGCACGTTAATGTGAAAAGTTGACGTTGAACTTGACTCTTTGCTAATTATTGCTCTGCTTTTGTCTCAGTGAAGCGGTTGAGGTTTCCCTGTGCTGGAAACAATGGCAAACATGGACTGAGACAAAGACACTGAGAGAAAGAGGGTTGCAGGTTGAGATCGGGTTTGCGGCTGCATACTGATGATAGAGTCGGAGGAGAGGAGAACAAGTGCAAGTGGAGAGGTCTTGAGGGAGGTGACCAGAAGCTTTATGCCTAAAGCTATATGAAAACACTATTTGTTGTACATACACACGCTCACACAAACACAGTCATTACTGTCTATCAGTCAGTGCAGGGAGAGAGCTTTCAGCGGGGGGTCAGAGCAGAGGTCAAAGGCATTCAGAGGACCAACCACCACCCTCCCCATCCTCCTCACCACCTCCTCCCCTGTTGCAATGCCTGCCATCACTGTCGCTCACTCCCAATCAAGCCCTTCACACTCACCTCTGCTCTTCCAATCTCTGTGATGTGTGTGTGCGGCACCCAGGCATCCTGAAACACAGCTCATCCCCCTGATGCTGCCGCTCCTGAGGCTGCTGCAGGAGGGGGCCTTACTTCCGACCCCTGACCTGGGGAGAATTGACTCCTCACCAGGCCTGTGGGGTCACTCACCCTTGACCTCCGAGGTCGCTCAGTCAAAGCCAGCCAATCGCATTTCTCTTTGATTCACTCTCTGACCCTCTGCTCGGAGCGAAAGAGGGCTGGGCCTACAGGCGTGGGGGGAAGCTGACCATGAAAACATACCACCCTGCTGCGATGGAGCATATGTTGTAGCGTCTGCCTATCATGGCAGATCTGTAGGGTTTTTGTCACAGGAGCCTGTGCTGACAAGCCTCGCTGCTCCAGTGTGTGTGTGTGTGTGTGTATGTTAAATAGGATCACGTTGTACAAAGCAGTGGGAGCTGAAAAGTGTGACTGGTGTGAAGTGACATGTGACAAACCAGAAAGGCCCCTATATGAAACACCCCGGAGCATCTATCTATCTATATATATATATATATATATTCAGGTTGGGATGTAGTCTCCTGCTGGTCTGGCCTGGTCTCGGGGAATGGAGTTTACTGGAAAGTGATGGAGAATCCTTACGGTCATGAACGTTGGTGTAATCTAATGACCGCTCACTCAGAACAGGAGGGTAGAAGAGGAGGAGGAGGTGGTGGAGGCCACGGGAGGAGTGGACAGGAGGGGAGGAGATGATGGGGGGGATGGTCAGGAAGGATGGGTGATGGAGTTCTGGAGGGAGGGAGAGAGGGGGGGTGGGTGATCTTGTGTCCTCAGGACTGGCCGGCTGGTGTTGACCTCTATAAGATCAAATCAGATAACCAGCTCTCAGTCAAAGACATTGTCTTGTCGTGTGCCTCTGAAAACCTAATACAGGTTCACATTCATCCTGGGCTGGATCCACAGAATATTTCATCAATTATTTACCACAGAGAGTTGTAATTGAGATTAACCTTATTCGCGTCCGTGCTGCCTGGTAGAGGTTTGTTCAGCTTCATATTTCTCCGAGCGGATGGATCGCAGGTTAACCAGGGAGCACTTAATGGTCACAGAAAGACCATCTGTAAACGGAAATACACATGGAATGACAGTCGGGACTCTCTGTTTGGTGGAATATATTAATTTTATTGTGTTTAGTCATGTGTGGTGTGTGTCCATTGTGTGTGCGTGTGTTAGCTGCATGTGTGTATGGCCTGTTGACCTCCAAGAATTTATGGGCTGCAAGTGTGAGAGCTTTGTCACAGAGATATATTTGCAGGACCCATTGTGTTAATGCAGTGTGTGTTTGTGTATGTGTATTTGTCTCTTCTGGTGTCTCTTGCAGTGTGTGTGTGTGTGTGTGTATGTGTATGTGACAGGGACTAATTCCATTAGTGGTCTAGTGCTATGGGAGATGAGCAGGGATTGACAGAGCTACAGTCGTAATGAATTGGCTCTGGCGGCATCACTCAGCCTATAAGCCCCCCCCCCCCCCCCCCCCCACACACACACACACACACCCACCTCTCTCTCCCTTTCTCCCTCTCTCCCTCTCTCCCTCTCTCCCTCACCAACACTTTCATCCAACTGCCTCTCAATAAACACGCCCTCGTTAGGAGCCTCGCTCGCTAATCACCGCTCTTCATTACCGCCGCCTTCACTTAACTAGGCAGTTTCATTACAGCTGCTGTGCCTGCAAAATGCCAGGCTGCCTGCATTTGCCAGTTTCCTCTCTCTATTACTGCCGGACCACATTCACAGGACGACTATTCATCTCCGAGTCGCCCAATCGTGTTCTGTTTAATTCGCTGCTTCACACAAGGGAAACGGTCTCTAAATAAATGGTTCTCCGCTCCTTGGCCGTGTAGCATCCTGTTAGGGATCAGAGGCCATAGTAGGTCAAATATGACGGAGCAAGGGGGGGTACAAAACTTAGAATAAAAACGTCTTCAATATTTTTCAAATTAAAGTGGTAAATTTATAGATTTGAGAGATGAGAATTTGTGCATCAGTAACTGCAACGAGTTGGATAAATGCACAGAGATCGGTGGTTACAGGTGATCTCGTGAATCTGTAGACGAGGGACAAGATTTTGGGGCTGGAAGCTCTGGTGTCTGTTTCTATTTTGACCAATCCCGTTTGAGCAGGCTGTGGTAAACAGTCCGTATGGAGAGCAAAAGAACACATTGACTGAAGTGCATCGGCTTTTTTATGTACAGTGCCTTGCATAAGTATTCACCCCCCTTGGACTTTTTCCTATTATGTACTGTTACTAACTGGAATTCAAATAGACTTAAATAAACTTTTTCCCGTTTGATCAACAAAACATGCATAGTACTTTAGAGGTGCAAAATAAATTTTATTGTGACACAAACAATAATGAGAACAAAAAAGTTGACATCTGTTGGGTGCATAAGTATTCACCCCCCTGTGTCAATACTTGGTAGAACCCCCTTTCGCTGCAATTACAGCTGCAAGTCTTTTGGGGTATGTCTCTACCAGCTTTGCACATCTAGAGATGGAAAGGTTTGTCCATTCTTCTTGGCAAAAAAGATGAAGCTCAGTCAGATTGGATGGAGACCGTCTGTGAACCGCAATCTTCAAGTCTTGCCATAGATTCTCTATCGGATTGAGGTCTGGGCTTTGACTGGGCCATTTTAAGACATTAACATTCTTTAATCCAAACCATTCCTTTGTAGCTCTGGCTGTATGTTTAGGGTCATTGTCCTGCTGGAAGATGAACCTCCGCCCCAGTCTCAAGTCTTTTGCAGACTGCATCAGATTTTCTTCAAAGATTTCCCTGTATTTGGCTCCATCCATCTTTCACTCTATTCTGACCAGTTTCCCTGTACCTGCTGAAGAGAAGCATCCCCACAGCATGATGCTACCACCACCATGTTTCACTGTTGGGATGGTGTGCTCAGGGTGATGGGCAGTGTTGGGTTTTCGCCACACATAGCGTTTTGCATTGAGGCCAAAAAGTTCAATTTTGGTCTCATCTGACCAGAGCACCTTCTTCCACATGTTTGCTGTGTCTCCCACATGGCTTCTGGCAAACTCCAAACGGGATTTTTTTATGGATCCCTTTCAACAATGGCTTTCTTCTTGCCACTCTTCCATAAAGGCCAGATTTGTGGAGTAGACGACTAATAGTTGTCCTGTGGACAGATTCTCCCACCTCAGCTGTGGATCTCTGCAACTCCTCCAGAGTAACCATGGGCCTCCTGGTTGCTTCTCTGATTAATTTTCTCCTTGTCCGACTCTTCAGTTTGGGTGGACGGCCTCCTCTTGGTAGGTTTGCGGTTGTGCCATATTCTTTCCATTTTCTTATGATGGATTTTATGGTGCTCAGAGAGATGTTCAAAGCTCTGGATATTTTTTTATAACCTAACCCTGCTTCATATTTCTCCACAACTTTATCCCTGACCTGTTTGGTGAGCTCCTTGGTCTTCATGATGCTGTTTGTTCAGTAATGATCTCCAACAAACTCTGAGTCCGTCACAGAACAGGTGTATTTATACTGAGATTAAATTGCAGACAGGTGGACCCTATTTACTAATTATGTGACTTGCAAATGTGACTTGTGAATGCAATTGGTCGCACCAGATCTTTGTTAGGGGTTTCACAGTCAAGGGGGTGAATACATATGCACTCAACACTTTTCAGATTTTTATTTGTAAATAATTGTGAAATCCATGTAATATTTCCCCCCAATTCCAAATAATGCACTATTTTGTGTTGGTCCATTACATAAACTCACGATGAAATAAATTTTAATCTGTGGTTATACCATGACAAAATGTAGAAAAGTCCAAAGGGGGTGAATACTTATGCAAGGCACTGTATCTGCATTTATGTGCTGATAGCTGTCATTAAATATTAGCCATTATATTTGTGGATACAAAACACTGACAAAAGAATCGCTGAAAACACATTCGACTCATGTGATGAAAGAAACAATGTAAACAATGTACTGAGTCCTTGCCCAGATATTCTCTGTCTGCACCAGAGGCTGCCAAATATTGGCAGTTGGGTCCAGAGGCCGATTCATCCTCAGACGATAGCCAGTGGGCTACAAGATTGCATCTACTTTTTTTTCCTTGAGCTTCAGGATCACCTCGTGTTTGTCTGGACATCTGCTCGACTCACTGTCTGTTACATTTGCCACACAACGCACATAACAGCTCATTTCCACCAGTCACCCAGCTTCACTCAACCCCCTACCTCCACTGGTCCTCTCCCCAGCTCCCTCTCCTCCGTGCTGTTCAGTCATCCAGCCCCAGTCACTGCTCAGACCTGTTTGGCTCATCCTGTAAACCATCTTTCCCTCTTTGCTCTCAGCCTTCACCTGCCAGGACCCTCATCTCACCAATAAATCTTCACTTTATAACTTGTACTTGTGTTCTTCATGTAGGTTCACCCATTCAAGTCTGAAATCATGGTTATTTATTTCTGATGACACAGTTACTAACTCACATGATTAGACCATTCACTGCAGGTGGTTCTATGACAAAACACTTTTTTATTCTCCTATAAATTATTGACTTTAAAAAACGGAATTTCTAAATTTTTCAGACAAATCCATGTCATTATATTTAAACATTTCTATATTATTTACAACTTTGTTTTTTTTTATTCTCGTAATTCAACGTCTCCTTTCTTGGCTTCATTATGCCATCATATAGAAATCCAAAACTCAGATATGGATTTTTCCCCCAGCCTTATATATATATATATATATATATATATATATATATATATATATATATATATATATATATATATATAATCTTTCAAATTGTGATGCACTTCTCAGCTTTCATTTTACAAACTCATTTTTTATCGGAAAAATTTAGGCTTTAGTGTGTCAATTGCTGTTAAATAGCCCTGACTTATTATTGGATCTTCATGTACTAGAGTTCTCAAACCAATGACACTTAGCTCTGACCAGAATATTCACACTTGCCTTTTCCTTCAAAGCTCTTTTTGCAGTGACATTGCCAATAATCCAAGTTCCATAAAAACTCTCCACTCCTTGTGTAACATCTCTGATATTTTACATACAGATATATTGTTGAAAGTGTTGTCATATCTGGTCTTTGGAGTTTGTCTGAGATCCAACCCTGACATCCTCAACCTTCACTTCAAATATCCAACATAGAAAAACACTGTTCAGTTCATCATGTATCAACTAGACTTGACAAATAGAGGACTAGAAGCCTTTGGGCAACATCACTGACCTTCAGGTGGAGAAAGCCCCATCTCCTGTATGGGGGGAACCCCACTGGTTGCTGAAGAGCCATCTGACCCAGTGATAAAGGAACCCAAGGTGGCGGGGGTTCTACAAAGGGCACACAATGTCGATACAGGAGGCCCAGCAGCACGCTGAAGATGAACACACTCAGGGTATGTAGGTCTTTATCCGAGCGTCTTGAATCGTTGTCCTTTGTGTGCATTGTGTGGTGACTGAATGTGATCCGATGTCAGGTCTAAATGGACAGCTGATGCAGATGGTACTTTTCTTTCAGTGAAATGGCTTGATGCTGTCTAGAGCTTTTCAAGATTGCCATATAACGTGCCTTTTAAATGGTAACAGCAAGTGTTAGGTAATTCAGCTGGTCTATAAACATCTGTCTATCCACAGCCCACACTGTGCTTTCAACAAAAGAAACTGGATTTACTGGAGCTTTCGTAGCTGCTTTCAAATGTGGTTTGAAAAATAAAAGCTTCCCAAAAAACCCTCCTTTTGTTGACAAAGTAAAGGTGAAAATTACATTGTGTTTCTTCCAAAAAATGACAAAGTCCTTTGAATGACTGCCCTCCACATTTCCCTTATCTTTAGCTACAAACCATTGTTATCAAGAACGAGCTGACAATAGAGACTGGATGACACTATGCACTTGAACGGTATGGCTGGAAGAGACTTTCTGAAATGCTTTCAGACATTCACTGAAGTTCAGACATTTCTGAAAATTCTCCAAAGAAGCCGTATGAGTGTACACACACATTCGAATCGGTTGATCAACAAGTTTACTAGAGGTTTACCTGCTAGGAGAGAAGACACCGACGACACCGACAACATATTTTGAGAACTTTGGATAAAAGACAGCAGTGTCTGGCAGTGTTTTCGAATAAAATTTCGAGCTCATGTCTGAAAACAGCAATTAAGTGAAGTGAAAAGAACGTGACGGAAACATATATAGGTTGACATTAAAGTGTGAGGTTATTTAAACAAACACTGACTTTTTATCTCAGGTCTAAGGCTACGACTAACTATCTGACAACACCTGATTTAAATGAACACTACATTGGAGTCATCAGAGTCATTTGACAAAACCATCTGACTGCAGTTTCCCCTCAGTGAGCTGTTCTCAAGCTTTAAGGTATATCAGTGACACTTCCTTAGCAAGAGCAAGAAAATGTAGATGTTCAAAATACCCTTTTCACTTTTTGTCTTTTAGCTTTATTGAATGTATAAGGTAAAAATGTATATAGTAAAACATATTTTATGTTGTTAATATGTTGCATTTCTCCATAGTTTGTTCAACACGTTGTGTCCCCTGTTGTTAACCCAGGGAGATTTATAGCAGCAGAGTGTATGTCGGCTATTGCAGCCACTCTTCTGCTGGGGTTATGCATGCTATAAATCCACATGACTTCTGCACTGTCATTACACAAACAGGTTACATTTCTTGAGTAAAGGCATTTCAGAGGAGAGTCTATGAATTAGTTTGGTTGCACATGCCTTTATATTCCTGAGTCAAACTGTTGATCGTCTTTTGTGTCTGTGCTGTACTCGTTCTCTGTCACCCCCTGATGTCGGCCATTCTTCTGATCTTGTCTTTTGCTCTTTTATAAGGACATTGATTCTGTGGCTCAGGTCTGCTGACCAGTTTCCTCCTCTCCTCTCAGAGACCCTTTCATGTTCCCAGCAGCAACCTGACACCTGCTCTGGACCCCAGCAGTCAGTCTCTATAATCCATACATCACAAACACACACACACACACACACACACACACACACAGATGTGTGAATGCAAAAGTCACATGCATCCTCATAAAACCAGTATGAATATATAGTTTTCTACCCTCAGATATGACCCCTTGGATTATAGGACCAAGCTTATGGAATGGTGGTGGTTTAAGATCAGGGTTTGGGTTCAAATAAATACATCCTTATATTTAGGGGCTTTTCACACTTGAAAACACAAACCAAAGATCTCGTCTCTTTTACATTGTTTGTTCCGGTAACTTTTCACCTGCATGGGCTGCATCTACCTGTATTTGGTTTGTAGACGAGCATGCGTCTGACAGCAGGGTGTTGTTAAGACAACACAACTCTTTCCGTTTGAATAGAGAAAAGGATTACACTAGGGAATTTAATTACTTTTGTTGCCACTATGACTATTATTATTATAGTATAATAACAAGCATCACCAACTTCAGGTTCAGTAATCGACACTAGTTTGAATGCACCAAATGAACATCCTTGACGTTAATACATATCATCGCAGGCTACTGCTTTTTTTTCTTCTTTTGTGGTCTGAAAATTCACAACGGTCCAAAGAAGTGTTTTCAGACTGCAAATGAACTGAGCCATGGTTCAGTTTGATCCAGACAGAGACCACCTCTTTTAGTCGGACACATTTTTGGTCAGCTTGTCTGGACTATGGTCCAGGGAACCTTTCACACCTGTTATTTTGGTCTGGACTTAACTGAAAAGTCTGAAAGTCCGACCCGAACATGTTTTGTGTGAAAAGGCCATTAGAGGACCTTCATTAGCATAGTTACAATAATAATATTGCAGTTTGGCTTATGGAACCTTCGTGGTTCTTCAACTCTCCCTTTCCCCTCTTAAGACAGTCTCTTCTCTACTTCTTGACCTGACTTTGCTCCCGTCCTAATTAATACGGCTGCTTAGAGTTAACAATAAAAGGTTACTATGGGTCGTAATAAGCTGCAGCACGGACAACCTATTGGCTTGATTTTTATAGGGGGTCTGTAGGTCATCCATACATGTGTCTGTCTCCACAGGCACATGTATGGATGTTCACACCTGCAAGCACACCATCAACATACAAACACAAATCTCAACATGTAGACATAACACAATTATTGACTCTGATGGACACCAATATTCTCAGACAAATGGATTGGCCAGGTTGTTGTTCTTGTGGATATGGAGTGTTTTAACACCCTCAAATCAATTACAATATACTGACAACAAGCACTATCAACAATACACAACACTTCAGTGTTCCCGTCAGATCAGACTCCAGCCTGCCTCTCATGGACTGAAAGCTGGGATAGAGAGTGGATATGGATATAGATGGATGGAGGGTTTGTGAGCATCTGGAAATATGATATAAAATATGATTAATATCACTGACTCCAGAACAGAATAAACTGTTGTTACAATTTGAAATGAATGTGAAGTTAGATCCCACGTTAATAGGTCAGATTAATAACAGATGCAAACCTCTACTCATGATCAGTTAAAGTAATGGATGTAAAAAGATAAACATCCATTATCAAGTCCTCCAACATCCACGTCTCTAGTTTCTCACAGCTTTATCTGATGCTGAATTCACTGCGAAAGCTGTTACAGTATCTATCAAGTTCTTCCAGAAAATGACAACTGATTCTGCAGTTTAGGGTTCTGTGTAAACAGGTGAACGGCTCTTTGTGCAGCAGCGGAGGTGCAGCTTCATGGTTCTGTGGACTGAGGCGCGGCTCAATTACTCTAGGTCACTTTTACAGTTTTAGAAAGAGACCTGCAACCAGCATCACCGCATCACAACAGGCGTAACAAACAGCCCACTCCAAACAGGCAGGTAGTCTTCTTAATAGACAGCATTTTATTTGAGCCAGAATGTTTTCTAGTATATTAAAAAATCACCCATCAAGTGAATCTGAGGTAAACCCAGAGGAAAAACCTCAAGAAACTGCCTCCACCTGCATTTTTCTAAAAGCCATTGTTTTAGATGAGAGGAGATCTACTGTGCAGCGAGTCTAGACGTTTCTCACCAGTGATTTATCCTGCTTTCTATCACATGGAAGAAAAAACCTGCAGCTGTGCAGGAGGGATGCAAGTTATTTTTGCTTCAGAAATATTATAAAGAAAAAAACATCTGGATGTTACAGTGACAGATGTAAAGGTGATGCAAATTGTCGGATAATTTTCGGTCTCCATCCTCTGGTATGGCGTAAAGCCCATGCTGCGGCTGAAAAACACAGAAAAGAATCCAGGAAGTGGGAGCAGTGGGAGACCAGGTCCACCAGGACCTCGTCTCATTGTTTGCTAATTGTGTCTTTAACTAGACTTTCCGGAGGTGGAGCAGGTGTGGAGCAGGGAGTCTTCATGCTGATGGTCTTCAAGCAGGTCCATATATAAAGTACCTTGTTAAGCTAAAGTGGTCGATAGAGTTGACGGTGTTTGTGTGTCCTCATTAGCTGCAGGATGTCCCTCAGTAGGAGAGGCGAGGTAAGGAGGTCCTCATCGATGATGAGGTTGTGCATGTGTGTGTGAGCGTTTGTGTGTGTGAACCATCACATTGATCGATCCCACTCATAATCTCCCATCACCCCCTAGGCAGCATGAATTACACCAGTGGGCAGTGTGTTCAGTGTGTGTGTGTGTGTGTGTGTTTGTGAGGTGCAGAGAGGAGGGGGGGGGGGGGTCTTCTCTGTAATTACAGCAGATGGAGATAGTATCTGAGGGACCTGCGCACGGGGGAAGCTGAGTGAGGGCAAGTGGATTATCTGAAGAGAAAGTAGAGGTGTGAAGGAAGCGGAGGAGTGGAGGACTTCCTCCTGTAAACTGAACTCTCTGCTCTGCTTTACTAAATAGCAGGAGCTCTGACTGACCCAGATGGAGGCTGCAATCCATTCTTTCACTTCTCATCTCACGGATCCACTTGACACAAGAAGCAGAGATGTAAACAGAGAGGAAGACATGTGGAGATAGAAAGTTTTGTTTGTAACGTGCAGTGAGGAATCGAATGTACCGTGGTGTAACATGCTGTAACATGATGCCGGTCAGCAAGAATAGAAAAGAGCGATAGAAATACAAACCATTTACCATTTATTTGCACAAGTATTAAGGCAATTTTAGGCTTCATTTGTGAAAAGAGATGCAACCCTTTCAATCTATCTATCCGTCACTGCCTACACACACTTACATTGGCATGGTTGTTATGCAATACATTAACTAGAGGGCATCGCAGAGCTCCGAGCTTCTAACAACAATTAAACATTGTGACGGTGAAGGTTGTAATAATGCGCCTCTTAAGAATGAGTTTCTCCCTGTGCCCCGGTGATGTAACATTATGCAGATGCCAGTGGTTTCTTACCAACTCATAAAGTGTCTCCTCAAAAAGTTCAGCCTTTGTTGAAACGTCTTACATAGTTTACAAGTCAAGAGGGCATACTACAGTTCAAGCTGTGTTCTGTATATTTTGAAATGGAATTGTCATTATGGCTCAAATATTAATAAACATGAATGTTTTAATACCAAATAAAAATTGACAATGCTAGCTGTGACCTATAAGATCAGAAAGTGAATGTGACTTTGTTATTGTTTCACAAAGTCTCTGTATCTGCCTGGCCTGACTAAAACACATCTGATAATTCTTATAGATCTTGTGATCCAGTTAGTCTACATTATCACCTGATGAAAGAAAATAATTCAAACTGCAAGCAAACTCTGGAGAGAAATTCATGACAAGCCCCCGAAAGCAAACAGAAACAAATGGCCGAGAGGAAACAGACATTTAGGAAAGTTATCTTTACCATCAGAAGAGAGATCCCTTCCCTGCTTCAGTCCTTCAGCTGCTCCTGTTCATTTTCTTGGGGAGGAGAGAGGTTGGAGTTATATGAAGGTTGTCATATGAGTCGGCTCATACATCAAACAAGATGACCTTCGCCTTGGTGACAGTCAGGACAGGGTGGTGTGCACCAGTGTGTGCTTGTGTGTTTCTGTGTATGTTCATGCACATAACAGATGCTTGTGTGACAGAGAGCATCCACATACACTGTGTGTTTCTTGTTCCTATGCTCCATCATACCCGCACAGCTACAAACAAAAATGCAAATTAGAGTTTATGAAGCGGTGAGCAAAACCAGGAAGCTGTGGGGGGTGCTGCGGGATATCCTCAGGTATGGGATTACACTGGCTAAAGATTATTATTGATCTGCTCATGGAGCTGTCAGTCTCCACTCTGCTACCGGGAGCAGGGTGTTTGACAGGGACGAGGCTGAGTGGCCTGCAGCCAACCAGGAGGACCGGCTGAGAAGATGGAGGGAGATTGAGAGAAGGGGAGAAGGGGAGCACAAAGGGATGCAGGTAATTGATGATTGTTTCGGCCGTGGAGTGGGAGGAGGGTGAGGAGAGGAGAGGGTGAGAGAGAGGATGAGAGAGAGGCCGATCAACAGGAAATGAGGGATAAACGAGAGAGAGCAGACAGACTGTGGGTCCGTTCAGAGGGAACATCCAGCAGAACACATTTTTTAATTAAATCATTCAAATTCATTGAAATGTGTAAATTGTTGTGATTAATAGAGACAATACATAAATGTTTTTTTTGTTGTGGGAGTATTCATTTGTTTGTGTGATTGTCTTCAGATGGAGCTTAAATAAGTTTAGTAGTTCCAATCTAAATTAGACTAAATCTAGATTCATATACGAACAATTTAAAGATATAATATTTTATGACTTTAATACTTGGCCTCATCAGTGAATATGATTTGCTACAACGTCCTCAAACCAGATCTTTATTTGTTATTGTTTAGATTGAGGGACTCGAACTTACATCTACATCTGTACATTAAAGATAATTTGTGTTATTCTCAAATGTTCTTGTATTATGGCTGTTTGGTCCACAACTTATACAGATAGTCAACCTTTATTAGCAGAGGAAAAACATGATTTTAAATCACAGTGGTATGATCTGAATAAATGATAGATTTTGGAGTTGAAATAATTTAATTAAAAAACAAAAAGTTGTATGCAAATTGATATTCTGCTGACCATATCGTCATATTTTGTCATAGCAGCAGCTGGTAACATGTATTCCGGTGCAACATAAGTTACACAATATACCCTTAAATCAATAAAAAGTTAAATTCCTTTTATAATTTCATGAAGCACTTTTTAAAATGTTGTTTACTTAGAGAACAGAGATGCACAAAATTACATTAAAATACATTAAATATTGAAATTGACTTACTGTAAACTGAAAAATCTGACAGCAATATAACAAACATGTATCTGAACAGACATAATTAAACTAATGCCTCTCAGACATTAAAGCCTGTGTCGGACATTCACTTACAAACAAGAAGGGCAAACTAAAACATTAGCCCCATAAACTTTAAAGTGAAAGAGACGTCTCCCCCAGACAACTTTTAGTGTGGTACGATTGTTGGTGCCAGACGTAGTAGTTTCTCCATCTCAGAAAACAGACGCCCTAATTGGATTTTCATGCACTAAAGTGTCTCGTTGTCTAAAGGGAAAAAAACAACACAGCTGCTCTTATTGTATGGATTTGTGTATATTATGCAGACGGCGTGCATTTACATTTCAGACATTAAGCAAATGCTCTCTGCCTGAGTGACTGAGAGTGTGTGCACGAGTAAAACCACAGATATAGGTATAATATATTGAAAGAAATGACACTTAGTTCTCAGAGAGTCCCTGTTTGTGTAAATCTAGTTTGTGTGATGCCTCCTCCTCGCTGCTCACACAGAAGCACTTTAATCAACCAGCATCTCCGATTGGGACATCACACGCACACACACACACACACAGACACACACACACACGCAGAGTGAGACTAAGTTTCTTTCACACTTTTATTCTTGCTCTGCCTTATCTCGCACACATACTGCATCTCTCCGGCTCTCTCTCACTCTGTCTTCGCACACAAACACACTGATTCCCTCAGAGTGCAGACGCAGGCAGAAACAGACACTCTGATATTATTAGACGTCACACTTTAGAAAGCCGGATGATTCATGTTTTTATTTGAGAACCATAAAACAATATCATATGATTGGTGCTCCCGCGCTCCCGCTGCAGAGTCCTGCTGTGGAACAAGACGGAGGCCAATAAATGACAGCCTTGATTTCTGCTCACGCGTTACTCTTTGCCATGTAAAATTATCCATATTCATCTGCGGCGACAGAGCGAAAAAGGCTTTTAATAAAACGGTGACAGATCTATTACACTAATAGGCCGTAGTGTGCGTACTCGTTGCATGTGGGAAATTGAAAGACAATCCAACACACTAGAGCCTTGTGAAACTTTGAACATCTATTTTGTATTTTGAATGGCCTGTCATGGAGCTGGAATTCAGTGAGATTGTAGGAATTAATGAAAACTATAAGTTAAAGATATTATGATCCTGACGCTAAAGAAGTGGAATTCATAAACCGGTAATATCTTGGAAAAAGGAGGAAGATATTACGGTTAAAAGTTAGTTTTACTTTTAATTGTACTTGTATTCACCATATTCACCAACCTGCAGTGCTCCTCTTGTTTAGTTAATTCAATGTGGTGAGGTTAAATAGTAATAATGGTTTAACTACCACAGGCTGGTGGAAACCTTCTTTAAAGTTCAAGTTACTTTCTTATTACTGTGATACCTGCTGGTGGAGAACCTGTGACATGGGGGGAATGTGGTTAAAAGTGGCCTGAAGGCATCAGTATGCTCAGAACAAAGTGCTTTGTCAGATCTACCCACTGCATCTGGAAACAGGGACGACTGCGTCTGACCTTTGTTGTTACTTTACGAAACTGACAATCTGACAAGCACGGCCACTTCACACAGCAATTGGCTCGGTGTGGGGGGGGGGGGGGGGTGAGTAGGCATGAAGGATTTTTTATTCTTTGCACAGCCATACATTGGTGTGTGCAGCTAAGTGCAACAAGCATGAAAGCCTAGAAGAAGAACAGCTTGTCTAAAAGTGTGAACTGTTATTCCGTATATTCAATTCATTGCATACACTCCTGACCTTATGATCTCAGGCTCTTCAGATGTGTCCTCTAGGAACTGATAGGAACTCTCCGGTCGGACAACGCATCTCCCTTCATTGTTTTGATTGCTTGATTGTTCCAAGCATAACCTGATCCTGATTCATACTGGTGTAGGAGACAATTTATCCACGGAGAGATTCCCTCGAATCCAGGTGTTGAACATTTGTAAAATCACAGCTTTTGAAGCCTTAAAACCTTTGTGGGTATTGAACTTACTGTAAGTGAGTACGTTTACATGGACAACAATATTCAGAAGTTAAGGAGTCGGATAAGGATACTGTCTTGTAAACAACATTTCCTGATGACCTCAATCCAAATAAGGTCATACACAGAATAAGCAATAATCAAATGAAGATATGTTGAGTATTATGACCTTAATTGCATTATGTAAACATATATGAGTCTTATTTACAATATAAAGTCTTAATAGAGTTTTTCAGCAATTTAAAACATCAAAATACTACAGTTACCTACCAACTACTTGACGACTCATGCCTTGGGTGTAAATAAGATGGAAAAATAATGAGGACCTGAAGCTTTTGCAAGTTAAAAGAAGCAAAAACACCAAAAATGGTAGCATGGCACATTAAACTGTTTTATTAATGGACGTTATGACTAGCCTGGATGCCAGACAAACTTAGCCCCGCCCACAACATTTTTGGTCGGGCAGTTCGGTCTGGAGTCGCTCCATTGGGAAAAAATTATGGCCCGACCGGGCCAATCAGATTGTCAGGGCGGGCTTTATACGATGATTGACAGATGATCAACGGTAACGTAATCAACCACGTCATCAAAGTGCCCTCGGGTTGAATTCGTTTTCAACAAACATGCCTGCCGCTGGCGAGCTGAGATGTGTAGATGCCATTGAGTCTGTTTTAGAAGACATCGACAGCGCATTCATTTTGAAAGAGGAACACAGAACGTGGAGGCGACGCCAAAGCACCGCGCTAATCCCTATCGCCCCGGCGCTTGGCTGTTCACAACGGACACTGAAGCGACGCTGAACCGCCGGGCAGCGCTAATAATATCACCCGTTGATCCAGTAGATCGCTGCACGGCTTTGTGCCAGTCACACCGGAGGCTGAAGCACCGCGCTGCGCCAAGGCTGCCTCGCGGTGCTTCAGCCTCCGGTGTGACCGGCACAAAGTTTTAACATGGGAGTGGATGGGAGCCAGCTGTTATTTAAGGCTTGGCGCTGCGCTGAAGCGTCCGGTGTGAACCCGGGTTAGTAAATAACTCACAATGCGTTGCTTAGCATACGTCACATTCTACGTTGCTCTGATTGGTTGTAGGTCTATCCAATTGAGCGAAGAGGAATTTTACTTCCTAATCAGTTGAAACACGCCCCATAATTTTTTCCCAATGGAGCGACTCCAGACCGAACTGCCCGACCAAAAATGTTGTGGGCGGGGCTAAGTTCGTCTGGCATCCAGGCTACGTTATGACTTGAGTGATACTCAGAATATGCTCTCGAACATGTCAACGGGAAGATGAATAAAATATCTTATGAGAAACTCATGTAAACACCACAATCAGAGTAATATCGTATTCAGATTAACATTTATAGCTATTATGACTTTTCACAACTATATTTACTATTTAAAAAGTAGTTGTGCCCATAAAAACATCAGATGTCATCCCCCCATTGAGCTCAGTGTATCGTCCAAAACAGTTTTGTGTCTCTGCATGTGCACAATACAGTAAGCTACTGAGAACTCAAAGTCTTAGTCCAGTTTAAGTCGTCAGCTCTTATATAATATTTAGTTGTCTTGGTTCCTTGATATCTATCAGTAGCATCTTCCATTTTTGGCATGTAATTGACCTAGGCTACATCCTGGATTTTCTTTTGACTGCTTCTGGGAACCTCCAATAAACCAACATCAACACATGACTATATAGCAGACCTGAATCATTGGCTGTGCTGGAATACACTGAATACCAATAAAACACCACTCAAGTAGACGGGGAGAATTGAAACATACATTTCCCAAGGACACTGTCTGGAGTTGTCCTTAGCGGAGACAGTCTTCTTGTAAAGAAAGTGGTAGGTTGTCTGTGCTGCAGCTTATTATGGCTCATTGTTATGTGACCTCTAGACGATATGTTAATTATAACGGAAAAAGGAATTCAGGCGATAAAAAACTAAAACTGTTTCAGGAGGTTTGGTTGGATGGATTCAAAAACACATGATTTTCTCAGAGGAGACCACTCTTGGGTCCAATCCCATTTCACCCCTTGGCCCCAGACCATAGCCCTTCCCCTTCATTTTGCCCGTTCACCTGTAGGGGCAGGCTGTCCCAATACCTTTTTGGACGGAGGGGTGGGGCCGAGGGCCGACGGCTTTATAGCCCTCCAAACTGTGATTTTTCAGACCCACACTTCAGATGGAAGGGTACCCAGAATGCCTTGCAAATTACCTCCAGGGAGAGAGACACACAAATGTAGGATAAACAAATTAGGGGTTTTGCAATGACTACTGATGAGATAATTGAAGGGCTGTCCCAATTCTTGGGGGAAGATTTCAACCACTATCCCTTGTGACTCCGTTTCAAGGGGCAAGATAACTCTCGAAAACAAGGGGTAGGGGTAGGGATGGGGCCAAGGGGTGAATTGGGATTGGGCCTGAATGTCATGTGGGAAACATAATTGTTCCACAACCTTAACCATGTTTGGTTACAATATCAATGACAACAAACGTCCTGTAATATTGAAGTGATTATTTTAATCCAAACCACAATCTTCTTTGAAACCCAGACATTTATTTTGTTTCCAAATGTAAAAAAAACTACCATCACTCCTTCAGGTTCAATGACTTGCTGGTGCTCCGGATGTTAATGATTCACACAGTCTTACTATACGTCTTCCTGAGTGAACTTCTGCTCCGAAGTGGCTTCACTTTCACCAGTCTACCCTTAAGGTATGACTGGTGTGAGTACGACAGCTTCTTCCAACTCAGACATTTTTATAAACACTCTAAGATCTCGATAGTGGGACTCTGACGCTCTGTCGAGATCCCAAACAGTAGACATTAGAGGACATTAGTCGTTACTGTCACAGTCTCAGTGAGGCTCTTTTTTTCCCTCAGGCCAAACTTACAGAAAGTCTCGAAACCAAACAGTGTGACGTTTCCCTCTGAAAATGAGTCACTTAATCATTTACTCAGCTAGAATGATTAAACATGACTATTTATAATGAAACATTTGATTTTATAGAGACTCATTATAATAGTGATAGGGATGAACAGTCAGCTGGGCTACTGTCCGAATTACAGACTAATTTTATTATGTAGTCAGCACCTATAGCCAGGATTAAATTCACAGAATTCAGTTTAAATGAAGTGGTGCATGAGCGTGAAACTCCTGCAGTGTTTCTACAATAGAAGCAACTCAATGCTCAGCCAGTTCGCTGATGCACAGAGCCGGTAAGGACGTCTTCAGTAAACACACGTGTTCAGAACTAAATGCACTATTTTAATGAATTTCAATCAGTGAGAACACAGAGCAATTTAAATTCAGATGACAGAATTGGTATTGGGACAGAAACCAGACTATTACCTTAATATGTCTGGTTGTGTCATTGTGGGCAATGCTGTTTTATAACAACATATAAAACATATAGCTGCAGAAGTTCAACAGGAGAGACACTCCACTGTGCAGCAGGACTTTAAAAGTGAGCCATGACCTCAAATTCACTGTCACTTTTTATTGTTTGTTTTCTGGACGTTGTGTTCAGAGTCTATGGTGCAGAGTACAAAGTTTGTGTTCGTCCTACCTGGTTTATCTGCAGTGAAGATTTTATAGTCAATGTTTGTTTACATGTGTGGCTCATGTTGGAATGATTTGTTCAAATACTTTAGTTTTTCCATATTGGCTGTATCTGAGGTCTGTTAAGCAATCGACACAATCTTTAGACCCAACTTGACAACTTGAAAATAAAAGCTTTGTTAAATACAAAGCATTGCATCAACAAAATGAACATTGTGCCTTTACTTTGAAGACATATTGCCAAACCGTTAAAATTATCTGGCCACGATTATGTCCCAGTTAAATAAGCTGCTGTCTGACAGGCGTTTATGGAATTAGTAGAGACATGAAAAAAGGAACAAATATTTTTTTCTTAAATTTCGCGCACACAAACAATGTTCGGCCATATACTGGGCTTTACCTGTATATGAATCAATCTGATGTTTATTTGCTTGCTTGTGCACATCGTGTCCTTTTAGGAATTCTAAGATTGCTTTTAAACCTGTAGGGACCTTGTGCATGTGTTCCTTAAAAAAACTAATTTCAAACGTCTGCAGAGAGTTGAGTTTGGTCAAACATTCTCTGTGAACTTTAACCTCTTATTTTAGGTCAGTGAATGTAATTTCCTGCAAGTGGAGTTTTAGAAGGATTCATGAACGGAGACACAGGATGCAATCTGTATGGCTGCATTTAAAATATATAATACATTTCAAGAGAATGGTTTTTCACTTCTGGTTGTTTTGTAGAGTGTAAGAGACAATTTCATTGGCAAAAGTAAAAGTCATTGTGTAAATGAGAAAAGTGTTTTTTCCAGGTTTTGACTTTCCCTCTCCAGAACACATTATTTACAGGCAGCTGGCAGCTGTCTGCCACACCTCAAGATGTCTATGTCACCACGCACACACTCACACACACACACACTGGAACGTCTTTGCCCCTGACACACACACTCGACAACGCGTCCCTGTCCCCTTGTCACACAACCCATGGCTCAACCTCACTCTGTCCCCCACTTCACCAGCGCCTCCCTCCTCTGCGTGTATGTGTGTGTGCCGATATACATGTCCCTGTATGCCTTGATGTGTGTGTATTGGAGTGTGAGTGCGCACACCTCTCCCTCTCCCGTCTGAAATATGGCTGCGCCTGCTTGTTCTGTATATCTTGACTTGTCCCTTCAACAGAAAACCTTGGTCGCTGCTGATGGAAAGAAGCACCACCACAAATAGCTCAGAGACACGGCGCTCTAACAGGTCGGCGGCAAAACGGAAGAAGCACAGAGTCAGTGACATGTGTGGACTGCATTCATGCACCGCTGATCAATAATTCACGGGATTAGGATGCTTCATCAAACCATAAAAGGTTATCTTTGTTGGTAGAGTAAAATACAGAACTAGGTAAAACCTAGAACACGGGTAGACAGTTTGTGAGTGTGCAAAATTCAAGAATCAACTGTTCACACCGACATAAAGTGGTCATCTGGGTCATAGCTCAGTTATAAAATCCAACTGTTTCTCTTCTGTCGGTCTGCTACTGTTTTATATATGTTTTATATGTTGTTATAAAACACGATGCCCACAATGACACAACCAGACATATTAATGTTATAGTCTGGTTTCTGTCCTTTTAACAAATCAGTCATCTCAACCTGAGGCGCTCTCTACATCTGAAATCCCTCAAAATAGTGCAGTTCTAAACCTGAGGTGATAGTTTGGCCTCTGGTGATGCCGGATGCAGTTGTCTTTTTGAAACTGTTAAGTGAACTGTATATAATGTATAGATACAGATCAAACATATGGTACATCCTTTATACTTAGTTATAAATACATAGATATAGTAAATAGCAGTTAACAAATGTCTTTGCAGCTTCCTGTAGCCTGGAAACAAGTTCTCTTTCCTCAAACATTACAGCTATGGACAGTTTGGATTCTGTCTTCTGCTCCAAAGGTTGACAGAGACATGGATAGCAAAGCACAGCACGTGTCCAGTATATGGATGGACGGTGGTGAAGTGAACTAAAGGCATTTTAACACATTTTACCCAGCACTGAAATGAAGTGAAATCCATTCAGCTTCATTCAGGCTGACCACAGCCATTGATCTGCATGAAGGACACAACTACCAAGTTTTTCGTAGCCTCCAGAGACTGAAGGATACTCAGAGGATTGAGTGTGTGGTGTGTGTTGGTTTTCTCTTAGTGCTCCGCTCCCCTCCAACACACACGTCTAATCTAACTGCTAACTCTGAGATGCCTGTAGGTGTGAGTGTGCTTGTTTGATTGACTGGCAGCTTGTCCATGGTGCACTGCCTTGGCTGAGGTCACCAGTGGGATGTAACTAAGTACATTTACTTTGTTACTGTGCCCAAGTACTTTTGTCATGTATCTGTCTGTATCTTTTATCTGTAGCTGTATCTTTTTATATACCGCCCCTGGTGCACAGATCCAGAGGTTACATTAGACCCCGCCTCCTGCAGCAGCAGCACTCGTTGAGGAAACACCTGAAAGGGATTTGAAAGAGACCAACGCCAAGAATCAGCCATAACCATGTTGTTGACTGTTGCATGAGGGATAGGCTCTACTCAGCAAGTACTTTAACTTTACATTCATGACTTAATACACATGAGTTTATTTAAAAACAAATACTCACTATTACTCAAGTGGATGTGGTACTTTAACTTAAGTAAACTTATGTCTATTTTTTGCGCTTTTACTTGAGCAAAGTGTTTAAGGACTTCCTCCGCCACTGGGTTAGATAAAAGGATGTTCTTCAACTTTCATGTTAGAGTACATGTATGTTCCTTCACACAGACAGAATTAGGGTCTTATCATGGGGCGTGTGATCTTAACATGTGTGTTTATGGTGTTTAACACTTGTTGGCTGTTTTACGGACTCGTTATTCTTTCAAATGTCTCGTGTGAAACTGCGGTGACATGTTCAAAGGGACTCATCCTTTCCGACTCTCTCCTCACACCACATATGCTCCATCCTCTTGTTAGTGCCCCCGCAGCCTGCTGCAGCTTCGTTGGAGAGCACTTGACAGGTCACTGAGTGTTAACATCTAATGAGAGCATTGCACAGTAATCTTCAGTGTGTCACACAGGCTCTCCAGTAGCACGGTGTTGACTGCACGATGATTGTGGAGGATTATGTATAAAATGGACCCACTCAGGTAAAGTCCTCTCCAATCTCTGGCTCTCGGCTTGGAGTGGCCTGTGGCTTCATTGCCTGATGAAATCAATTATGAGTTTCCTCACTCAGGCTCAACGGCAAAGGGGAAAAAGAATGAACGACGCCTGCGAAGTCTCCAAGCAAACCAAATCAAGGAACAATGAATTATTCCATGTGGAGGAGGAGAGTGACAGACCACTATGCGGGATGTGTTTAATGAAATGCAGGCGCTCAAAATGTTCACACACATGCACACACACTGGGGCTGTCAAGATATCGAACCAGAGAGGCCTCAGATACCTCCCATGGCTGCTTCAGAAACAGAATGTACCGGGCAGCCCCAGGCAATTCTCTCTGCGTGTTTGTGCATTTGTTTGTGTCTGAGAGTTGCTGGTGCATGTCTTACATGTCTTATGTGCACCTGTATTCACCCGTTTGCATTTTGTGTGTCATATTTGCTTGAAAAGATTCATTTTTATTATACGGCTTAATAGACTAGTCTGCGGCACTTTGTGCACACTGATAAAGATCTGTTCTTTTTAGATTATTCCCTTGTTGTTACAGCTTAGCAGTGCTAGAGGGAGCCCTCCTCCATTTCACCCACAGACAGCAGGCAGGACCCCCCCCCCCCACCTCAAACCCACAGTCCCTCTGCCTGCCTCCCCTCGGCCTCAAGGCGGCCACTGGGCCAAGGCCAGTCCAGCCCTTCAGCCACAGAGATGGGCTCGGACGTCCCAGGGGACCAGAAGAGACCTGCCGAGGCCTGAGCTGTGGTCAGCCGCACAGGGTGGGACAAAGAGCCAGGATCCTGCTGAATGCAATCCGACCCTGTCACTCATTTTGAGAGAGGGAAAGAGAGCAAGTGCAGTGGAAATGGGTGAGGGGAGAGGGTAGAAGTAATGGAGGGAAAAGAGAGAGGGGGTCAGACAAAGATTGAGAGTGAGACAGAGGTGCTATCGCAGAACTGAACAGATCCATCCGTACAGTAAAAGGAGAGAAAAGGAAAAGATTCAGGCCAGGAATTATTTTGGGTCGGGACAAAAAGCACTTTGCAGATTGGGTGTTTGGTATAAAAACCCAAGGTCTAAAACACGGCTGCAGTCTGGGCGCTGAAAAGCCATTCTCTGAATTCTGTTCTTTAAATGGCGAGAAATATTGATCTGGCTCAGCTGGCCCTGTAGTGCTCTGTGTGTGTGTGTGTGTGTGTGTGTGTGTGTGTAAGGCTTTGTCTTTAAGGACCCAGTGGGGGTGGTGGTGGGGTTACCATGGATACGGCCTCACCCCCCACCCCCCACCTCCGCTACCACCCATTTCCACCCTCCAAACATGCACACGCACACACACGCACATACATACATAGATATGGTTCATGTGCTGCCCCAACCGAGGTTTTAAGGGTTAAGTAGACACACACACACACACACACACACACACACACACACACACACACACACACACACACTTTATTCCAGGCCTCTGGTCAAAGGATGTAGAAATTTCTAAAGGCGTTTCCAGACGTGTCACACTCCTGGACGTATAGATAAGGATAAAACTGAGCCCAGTGGCTGCACACACACACACACACACACACACACACAAACACACACACACACACACACAGTAAGGTCCAAGGAAACAGACAATTGTGGTGAAAAAAAACCTGCAAAACACTAATGTGCAACACAGACTCATCGCTCATCATTTCCTTTCAATTTATCCTCTTTGTCTCGTCCATCCTCGGCACACTCCTCCTTCTCACATGCACACACTCACACCATCTTCTGTCTGCGCTATCCTGTACAATTCTCTCACCTTTCCCCAGTTATATGCACTTTGATACACACACGCACACATACACACAACCACTATGTGTTTTGGCTACAGATGTTTTTTGTGCTTACAAATGCAAACTAGCCCTGCCGCACACAGAAAAACAACAAAAAAACACACACACACCTGTCTTGTGGGAATGAGACATGAGGAGTGGAGCTCAGAGTGGTTTACTGCAAGGTAACTGATATAAATACCTCTCATTATAATGGTGACAGGGGCGTCTTTGCTTCTGTGGCAAAATAGCATCATTAGACACATAGACACACACACACACACACACACACACACGAAAGCTGAAAAAAAACACACATGGAACAAGAAATATGCTGATTTTGATGTAGGTAAACAAATACAGAAACACGACGTGGAGGGAAATCTAACACAATGCACACCTAAAGCTACACACATACAGAAATATACAAGCACATACAAACAGATACATATTGAGCGCTGTGCTCTTTTTCCTAAATGATGATGATGAGGTTGATAATGATGAATCGCAGAGGGTTTCATAAGGTCGTTATAAGGCAGGAAATCGCAGTGCTAGCCGACACAGGGAGATCAATACGCCCAGGGTCAGTTACAATATTTATGGTCACATGACTCCAGGACCAAAATAAATCAGGATGTGAAATATTGTTGGGGTGGAGGCCGGGGATGGGCCTATACGACTGAAATGAGTACGAGGGAGGAGAGTGGGGGGAAAAGAGAGGGAGAGAGAGAGAGAGAGAGATCGGCAGCGTAAAAACAAAACAAGTGAAAGATGGAAATGAGCCAAGTAGATATCATCCCATGTTGAACAGCTCCATGTGATTTTGGCGAGGTTTTGCTCGGAGGTTGTGAAAAAGCATCACAGGGACAATTTAAATGTGTTATGAGCAAGAAGGAAAAGTCATGTTCATCACAAAAGGTACAAGATACAGTTTCAGCGAGCGCATGCAAAATGCATGAATCCAGCTTTTTTCTGCAGCAGTCACATATCCACATAACCCCATCGCATTTATTATTAATTACAAACATCCTTATACTTTTTTTCACATAATAATACAAAGAGATTCTGAACATGTCCATCTGCACATAATTCTGAATTAAAAGTTGTCATAGTTGATGTTGTGCGGAGGTTGATTTTACTGATAATTTAAGAAAAACAAACTCAGTTAATCATTCAGTTTCTTACACTGAAAAAACGTCTCTGCAACTGACAATAATATAATTTATTATTTTTATTTATAACAGGGTTTTTTTTTTTTTAAAGGAAAACGAATTCCTTCGTATTAGATACAGTGCAGAAACCAACTCAAAGAAAGCACCTAAATGTAGAGATAACTGAAATCTGATTACATATTGTAAACTCTCCTGAGAGGCCCCTCGATTGCTCCGCCACACCAACACAGATGAGATCATATCTCACTTATTAATTTCTCAGATGAGGAGATTTGGTGTTTTGCTGAGTAATGGCGCCGCGGTCCAAATGGACAGCATGCAGCAGCGAGAAGGAAAGATGAATGAGCAGCAAAACGAGAGAGCAATTGTATTTCCTCTTTATAATGAAGCTTTTAAACTTTTAGCTGATTCAAACATCTCTCTCCTCTGTCTCGCTGGGGCCGGGAGGACGGGGTGAGGAGAGAGTGATAGATGGAGCAGCAGATCCGCCGTTTAAGGCAAAAGCCACAGAAGCAGAGAAAGCTGCTGTTAAGGTCGTAACTGTTAAGCCGGTTTACAGACGCCGCACTTCCTGTTTGTCGTTGACCGATTGTTAATTCACTGCCCGCACAGAATTATATCCATTTCTCTTTGGTACACAGCACCGAGGCTCCAAACAAACATGTATTAGCTAATAATGGACTCCTCTGATTCTTTTGTGTGTGTGTGTGTGTGTGTGTGTGTATATATGCATTTGTATGCAGGCGTATCTGTTTGTGCGTGTGTGAGTGTTTGCGTAATTAATTGGGGATTTCTGCGTCCATTCAAGAAGAGTTGACCCCTGACCTCCTTAACAAGTAGCCGCCCCGCCCTCCTCTGGCCCCGAGTCTCTCAATCTCACAGTGTGTTAAAGGAAATTAGTCACACACTTAACCAGGCACACCCTGCCCTTTTGTTAAGTGAGATTTCATGGTTGCCTTAAACAGCTACCCTCTCTCTCCGAGGCGGCAGGCACGCTCGAGTTCAGCACAGACCCTTAGAGCCGAGGTACTCCACCTTGGCCCATGACAATGAGGAAAAAAGAGACGCACACACACAAACACACACTCACACTGAATGCTGGCTCCAATGTGTTTCGGTTCTAATTTCAAGAGGGAAAACCTGCAACAATATCAAATATGAAATGATCCAGAAATCAATTTTCACTTTATTTATATCCAATCGCGATCAGCATGCAGATGACAAAGCCAAATGTGAGCTCCTCTCAGTTCATGAGGTAAATAAACCTAAATTAGTCAGTTCAATTAAATTTATTTTGATGACTGCTTGCCGGGGAAAATGGACTACACAGCAATTCAAGGACACTCAAAAGAACAGTCTATTTATCTGTAAAAACAGAATAATCATCTGCATAGAGAACACTAGCTCCTCTGTCTGTGTGGAGAGGAGGAGAAAGATCTTCAAAGTTTGAAAACATGACTCTAATGAGGCTGATCTCAGATTGATTGGTGTTAAGCAGTGAGACACTGCTCCCTGTAGTATTATGGGAGATGTATAGGGTCCAGTGTGTGTTTGGAGCTTGGATTATATGGTAGGAAGTGAAAGTCGGGATCCCTCTGCCACAACTGCATAGATTTTATTAATGATCTCACATAATTACCCCAACTTTATGAAATGCAGTAAATCTCTACTCTTTAAAACTCAGCAAACAGTAGTAGACTGCACGTCGATCAACTGAGCTGATTTCAAGACTTCTTACTGAGGCCACATAGCAGTACAATATTACTGAGCGCTGCTCCGGGAGATACTCTTCAAAACCCTTTTGAAGGCAAAAGATGAGGCCTAAGCATTTATTTTTTCTATAATCCCTCTGTATTTCAGTGACCACAGAGACAAAAGGTGAAGATATATGTGAAATATGCGGAAATTAATGTAAAATATAAACAGAGAGATGAGAGGAAGTAAGGGAGATTCACTGAAGGTCTGTGGCCTGACTCAAACCAGGAACCTTTGTCAGCATCTTTACATCTTGCATCTTTCTTTTCCTACAGTGGTCAAGCAAAACTGAAAGAAAAAGGAAAAATACTCAACATTCATCCAACAAAATAGTCGTACTGACATTGTGTATTTCCACGAGACCCAATTGAACAGAAATCACGTGTGTTTACCTATGTGTGTGTGTGTGGGTGTGTGCACGTGCATGCACCAAAATGTATAATTATGTGAATTTCTGATAGCCACGCACAGATGATCCCAGTGATTGAAAGTGTCTGCTCATTATTGATTTCCTGCAGAGAAGTTGCTAAAAGTCTCGCAGCTAATCCTGGGGGCTGAACACGCTGTAGATAATGACGTGTAATGAGCTAATGACTCGCTGAAATATTTAGTAGAGCCTCAATAAGGTTGCACTATTAGAGGTGGGAGAGGTCATTAGAGGAGCGTCTGAGGGACGGCCCTTCGATTAGTAACACCCAGGGCCCTCGTCACTGTCGGTCCTCCAGGAGCTGCACACACACACACAGGCAGGTACATGCATGGATAAAAGCATACACACCTATACACATACACATCATGGTTACGCATGAAATAAAAGAGGGATGAACAGACGAAAAAGCACGGCTGTTAGTATTAGGAGTTGAACCATTGATCGGTCAGCTTTTAAGAGAGTGACCTTTTGCAGAGGTTTCTACTGGCCTTGATAAATCTGATCTGGGGGCCATCTGTGTCTGGGTGGTAGCAGCCTCTCCGGGATGGGACCCCAGAGATGTAAGGAGAGAGGAGAGGAGAGGAAAACTGAGGAGACAGGAGAGGGGAAAGGCTAAGAAAATATAGTTTGGATGGGTGGACCGAGGAGAAGGAAAAATGAAAAACAAAGAGTAAAGGAACCAGAGGACAGGACTAGTTATCTGCTGCAGACAGTTAATGACTTGTTGGACCGTGATTGTTAGTTATACATGTGCAATAAGTCACTGAGAGTCCACACCGCCGCCTTGAAGTTGATAAAGACATCTAATAGACTATCAATGCAAACAGCTTAATTGGACAATGACTATTGACAGTAGCTTAAACATCTCAGGAGTTCAGGGGAAGCTAATAGAGATCAGTTGTTTAAGCTGCTGCTTAAATTGCAAAACATCTGTTTCTAAAAGGAGGAGGTAAAACACAGCGAGTGTGAATGTTAGTCTGCACAGCCATCGACATTTCTTTTTGGAAAATAAGAAACTGTACATTGATATAAAAAGTGTTAATAGATACAAAAAATATATAAATATTGAATAAATATATTGAAATTGTAATCGTAAAGTTTGTGTTACTGCTCCAGATGGTAGATCTGTGACATGACACGTGAGTACACATCCTCACTTTGGTTTCCCTGTCACTCACACTGACCCACACTGGATCAAGTAATCAAAAACACAAATAGGAGAGAAGAGTAAATGAGTGTGGACATTTCTGGGAATGTGAATCTAATCCTCGTGTCCCTCAGGAACTGTTGCTGAGGTGCTGTTGAGCCCGGTTGTACAGCCTCCACCACAGGGGTCATGTCCTCTGTTGTATTTCTGGGAATTTGACAGGATGATGATGTCTGCAGTTACAGACGGATCACATGTGCTTTTTAGAAAGATCCTGACATCAGTTTACAGACCAAATATCTTAAAACTTGATGTATTCAGGGAAAAACTGCGTAAAGTAAAATCAAAGGGATTTAGGATTATTACACCACAATTACATAATGGCCAGAATAGAGAAAGGTTTGAAAAACATTTGATCAGATTCAAAGGAAATATATAATTTAAATCAAAGGATAATTAGAAAAGTACACAGAGTTAGGTTTGTCCATAATTCCATAGATGGGAGGGGTTTGTGGGGTAGATGGACCTCAGTACTCCTCAAAGTCCCAGTATCAATGTCTGACACACAGTCAGTCTCAGCTGTCCATCATAACAAGTTACCTCATTTTTGTAGGATCAGGTAACTAAATAAAAACAAAACTTAACAGAAAACTTGAAAATAAGTCAGTGTGATAGCAATTACCCAAAATGACAAAAATCATCTTTAGGAAAAATGTATTTAACACGTAATTTAACTTTTTTAGTTTGATCCATGTCCTGTCTGTTTGCAGGGGAGCTATACTGCAGCCAGCCACCAGGGGGTGATTGAGATGATTTGGCCTTACTTTTGAGAACCTGTTAGGTCGTCCGTCTTCATACAGTCTGTGGACTCACTCATTAAAAACATTTAAATACTCTTTGCTGAGGATTAAAGGAGAGGATTGATTGGTGCCGCTTATCATATCTTTACACCTAAAAACACCTGGTTAGCTTAGCGTAGATCCTACAGACAGCACATTTAAATCTCAGTTATATACATCATATACCTAATTTGTTTAATCTGTACAAAAAATGTGTAGAAAGAACATGACACGCTGCTAAGATACTTAGCCTACATTGCACAAATAGTTTTGAGAGTGGTTTCAATCTTGACACCTATGTCTCGGCAAGAAATTGAGTAAGTGCGTTTTGTAATATGAAAAACTGCTTGATGCCCAATATATTGATATGATGTGTATATCTACAATGTGTGTAACCCATAATGATAGATTTGTATGGTTTTTTTCTTGTGTGTTTCGTGAGCTCGGGGGACAATATTCATGAGAAACAATATGTGATCTCACTATCTCTGCTGTTTAACTTGAACAAACTGCCCGTCTGTGTGAGGCTCAGAAACTATCTGCTTTTCATTTACCAAGTCATTTATACATCAACCATGTAGATAAGGCATGAACACACACAAACGCACAAACACACACACACACACACACACACACAAACACACTAACGTCACCTGCTGCAGCAAAACCATGTCGACCAATGAAAAAAACAGCATGTTCCTTACAAACTATCCACTCCCCCTGTACCTTCAAAACTTAACCTTAACACACACACACACACAGGGAGACGTAGACACACACACATGCTCACACACACCATTACTCTTTCTTTCTCTCTATCTACTACGTTTAATTCCCTTTGGAAAAGACAGGTGCAAACGTTGATTGAGCCTGAGCCAGATTTAGCCCCAGCTCTCAGTGTGCGTCCAGCTGTACTCTCCAACCCACTGAGATCGATGTCCAGCCAGCCAGCCAGCCAGCAGGCAAGCAGCCAGTCAACCAGGCTGCAAACAGCGGGCAGAGGGGGCCTACGGCTTTCCCCCGGCCCCAGATACAGCCGCGCTTCACTGGGCTCATTGGACAGACCACAGCGGGGCACCGCACAGTGCCAAGCCCAATCACTGCACCACTGATGCAGGATGTGCTTTAGGCCGGACGGGGAGGGGACCCCTGAAAGCCTGCCGGACCTCCACCCATTTTCCCCTCACAGCTCCTGCTAAAAAACACCTTTTCCTCCGCGGACTCCTCCTCTTTTTCCTGCACCCTTCTCAGTGCCTCCACCTCTATTGAACCCACCCTCCCTCCCTCCCTCCCCCCCTCCCTCCTTCCTCCTCCACTCCCATCCTCTCCTCGCTTCATCCATCTTGGAGCTACTTTGATTCAGGTCTCTCTCTTTTCCATCCTCCATCCTCCCCAGCCCCAGCCGTTCTCCAGCCAACCACAGTTTCCTATTGATTTATTGATTGCTGTCTGCCTGTGGGAGAGCGGCCGCAGTCTCCCTCT
This sequence comes from Pleuronectes platessa, assembly GCF_947347685.1. Lineage (NCBI taxonomy): Eukaryota > Metazoa > Chordata > Actinopteri > Pleuronectiformes > Pleuronectidae > Pleuronectes > Pleuronectes platessa. The sequence continues at coordinate 12,744,217 of NC_070626.1, forward strand.
GCTCTCCCCTGCATGGATTTGTCTTCCCTTTCCCCTCCTTTCTTCCCCTCTCTCTCCCTCACTCTTCACCCTCTCCATCTCCCCATCGATGCAGTAGCAGTGAAACATGAATTAGAGAAAGCAGGGGAGTCCAATTTACTGGGAGAAATCGGATTCACCTTCTCCTACGCTCGTTTCGTCTTTCTCTCCCTCGCTCTCTTTAACTTACAGCCGTCTTTCCTGTGTTTTGCTTTTGTCTGCCCATCTTGTCCGTTGCATTTTCACCCTAATGCTGCTGCATATGAGTGTTAATGCCATGACGCGACTGGAGCAGTTATGATTGGAATGTTTTTATCTTGAGGAATATTTGGAATTTAATTTGGTTGATCCAACCTGGACTCCGGCTCTGTTTAATATCCTCTTGCTGCAGGTATTCAGCGTCAGAAGGAAGTGCTGTAGAGAATAAATACAATTCAAAACATCCATCATCCCAGAGATAACAGACAATAGCATCCTTCAAAGTGATACTGACTTAACTTATTGAGTTCTGAACTAATCTTCTTCTACAGTGACAGATAAGACAGCATTGCCTTCTGTAACTTTGTTTAATATCTGGTAGTGTTGCATCACAGAAATACTGTAACTTCAATAATCAATCTCACAATAACAGCACAGCATCCCAGCAGGGGTGCACTGGGAAAGACCTACAGCCCTGGACTTATCGTCTGGGACCGACCTAAAGGGGGAGCAGGCCGGCGGAGGGACGATGGAAACTTTATGGATTTTTTCTTTGGGCCCACTCACCGAGATTTGTCCCAGTACGGTATACCTGATGTCCAGTTCACTGCTGCATCCCAGTGTTGTATGAGTCTGTGTTCAAGGCTGGAGAGCAGCGTGGTTTGTATCACACTATCCCCTCAACTGCAGGTCAGTACAGGTCACAGAGGAGAGCATCTGATTATCTGACCTCTGGGGTCAACCCTCAGCTCTCCGGGGCTGGAACAATAGGATCAGCTGTAATGGATGGACGGACAGAATGACAGAGGGAGAGAAAAGGGATGAGAGGGAATGGGATCTTTAATTAATCAAATTTAGCCTGTAATGCCTGATGAATAGTACAACACTTTGAATTATATAGATGCATACCCAGGAAATATATATAGCGTGTACAACTCTGTTTAAGAGGGCACATTAGTGCTCAGCCATATATATATATATATATATATATATATATATATATATATATATATATAGTCACTATATACTCACTACCGGGGACTATTATAATTACTGTCCATAAACCAAATTTTCGTTTCAACTTTTTAGAAAACTGTAAATAGTATATTGTAAACAAATAGAACCCAAACTATCTCACAGCTAAGTAGTACTGGAGGTAATTCAGAGGTTGCATGCATTTTATAATATTTTAAATCCACTTTATACTATTAGTTTTCATAAAACACCATAAGACGTTGTAATTTAAAACACATTTTGATAACTATACAAACTCACACATACAGATAATGAATTATTACACACAGGGGTTCAGAAAATATATTTATTAAAACAACAAACTAAATCAGTGTAAAATGAGCGCGACCCGGACCAAACACGCATGATAAAATGACTAGTTGACATTGGTGAAACTATGAAATGACACGTTGGGTGAGTCTAGGGTTAAATGTATCAAAACGAGTATTGTATGAATTGGTGTCATACTTGTGAATTTGAATACTGCCTGTCCCCGCATGCTCCCGCTGCCAGAGACCATTCACTGGGACAGAAGTGTCTTGTCGACAAAATCCCAAAAGAGGGGATAAAAGGGTTGAGCAGGAGGGGATGTTGGTGGTTGACAGCGGCTCTTCAGGAAGCGACTGCAGTGCTGGTATTGGCTCAGCGCATGGCGCTCTTTGTATTGATAAAATCCATACTCCTGAGATGCATCTGTGTGCGACAGCGAGCGTGAGATTAGTTTCCTGACTGGAACCCAGTTAATTCCACAGAGGAGAAGACACTCCACACCTGAGGCCCTGGAAGACACAGGGCAGCGACAGACAGACTGCAGGGGCAGGGCAACACACACACACATAGACACACGCACTGTGCCAAATAGAAACTCCTGTACCACACAGGAAAACATGCACATGTGAGTTCACTCCCACACACACACACACACACACACACACACACGCCTGCATGGTCCCTCGGTCTGACGCCACCACCCCAGTAGGAGCAGGGGGGTTAGGTGTCTGCAGGGCCAGAGAGTGGCAGCACAAGGACAGACGTCTCCCTGGCTGTCTGGCTGCCGACAGGTCTGATCGATCAATATGCCGACTCTCTCTCTCTCTTCTCCCTAGCTTCCCTCCTGTCTTGTCCTCTTTTCCCCGTCTCTCTTATTCCACGATCTTCATCTCACGCACACAGCTCTCCTGATTCTCTCTTTCCGACCACTGACCCCTCACCCTGTAGAGTGAACCCTCCATTTCTGCCCACCCTCTTCCCCCAAGTCCTACTGACCCAACCCAAAAAGCTCCTCTTCTCCTCCTCTCGTTATCCGTTCATCACTCACTTTCTCCACAGTCTCTTTCATGCACACACATACGCATATGCAGGGGATGACGACGGAGAGTATGATTAACACACTCAAGGCTTCCTGCCACCTGAGCCTTGGTAGCTTGTACAATGCAAATTAATTAAAGATGAAATTATTGACTGTAAAATCCATCAGCAGCTCTGCATCAAAAAACACACTTAAAAGGGGTCTGCTCACAGTGAAAGACAGAAACACAGGGAAAAAATGTGTTATGAAAGCTCCTTTCAGGTGCTCAGCAGGAACAACACCATGATGAAAGGCTCTTTTTGCAACACACACGCACACACACTTTGAGGTGCAATGAATTCATCTGTAGGTTTTAATGCCATTTATTTATGGTATTTTTTTCTATCTACAAGTGAATAGTCCCATTGAGATCAAGAACATGTTCCTCAATAGAAACTTGGGAGAATGAAAGGCGAGTGAGGATGTTTGAAACATAAAGGGAGTGCGAGAGTTTGGAAAGAGTGGAGGGTCACATCACCGAGCTCTTAACACTCACCCATTAATGTGTGGTGGAAAAAAACGACATATTCTGCATTTCAAGTTTTCATATATGTGAACTGTTCAGTCAGTTTTCAACACCAAACATCCGTCCAGTCATTATCTACAGCACTTATCCTTTGAGGGTTCCAGGGGGAGCTGGAGCCAATCCCTATTGACAATGGGTGAAAGGCGAGGCACACCATGGACAAGTCGCCAGCGTATGACAAAAAAAAAACAATTTAAAGACCATGCCTATAGGCGCAAACCAGGATTCAAACCAGGAACCTTTTTTTAAGGGGACAGTGATAGCCTTTGCTCCACTGTGATGCCTAACTTTCAACAACTACCTCCGGTTTTCCTTTTTTCTGAGACTAAAATATGGAGAGTACATGTAAAAATTACTGTCTACAATGAAAATATTACTTAATGTAATTAATTGTGATCTATTTTTCTCAAATGAATTGCAATGTTTTTGCACTACAAGTACATTTTTTGAAATTCACTAAACTCATCTTGCACATTGATATGTGAATAAATACTTTTTTATGGACAAGCCAAATAAGCATTTTATTTTCAACCCACAAGAATAGAAACAAGAACACAGTATATGCGTGTGTGTGTATGTGTGTGTGTGTGTGTGCGTGTGTCCAGCTTTCCAGGGGCTATTATGTGTAGTTTGGTGTCCGTGATGGTTTTTTGGTCATGACCTCACCCACCAAGGCATGTTTGCGAGTCTCTAATCTCTTTTAGATGGGATGCCTCACTTTCCCATCATGTGTTTTTTCCCCCTCCTTCTGGCCCCTGGGTAATAAATCTAATGGTCTAAACTTCCACTACATCTCATTGCAATTTCTCCGAAAAAACTATGCGCTTTATGTTCTCTCGAACTTCGTTACAGCGGGCCAAAGGAATGATTTCACAAGAAAATGTATATATCGGCTTTGATTTTTGTCTACTTTCTCCCAATATGGGCCTGGGCTAGTGGAATAAAAATTGATTTTTTTAAGCTTTTGGTGCATTAGCTTTTAAATTTGAAATCATATTTGCAGAACCTGTTTGTGATCAATGACAAAAATCAAGATTTATAGCTTTGATGTAATATATGAAGAACAGCAGCATCTGACTGCCGAGATGGATATTACATCCTGTATTTAGACAGTGTTAAGTGTCTGTGCATCTATCTATCTGTCTATTTGCTTGTCTATCCATCCATCTATCTATCTATCTATCTATCCATCTGTTTGCTTATCTTTCTGTTAAGCCATCCATTCATTCATCCATCTACTCATCCGTCCGCCCATCCATGCTGTAAAAATGAAAAAGAACAGGACAGGGCAGGGCAGAAAAACTAACATCTATCTATCTATCTATCTATCTATCTATCTATCTATCTATCCATCTATCTATCTATCTATCTATCTAACTCTAATATACGTGTCTCCTCTGTTGTTGTTTTTTCTGTCTTTACCCCATTTCCTCTTATTTGCTTGCTCCAAACTCTTACGACCTTACTTCATACTCTAAGAGTTAAAGACATAAAAGCAGCTAATCCATTTCCTCTCATCTCCTCCTAATTACTCCTCCTCCTCATCGTCTTCCTCATCACCTGCCTTTTTATTTCTGTGAAAGCCTCTTTAATGACTGGGCTTGATGTTCTGGCTGTCTGTCTCCAACTCTGGAGAGCTTCCTTGAAGACCAGCAAGTGGCCTTTCATAAGTACACATACATATACTGTAAACAACCTCACACACACACTTGGGTGGACGCACACACACACACACACACACAATGTCCATGTTCCAGACTGTCCATTGTGTGTATCCGCAGCCTTGAAGAATCTTGAGGAGTGTCTTAAAAGCATGAAGGGGGTTCTAAAAGAGACACACAAACAAACACACACACTAATGGCCTCACATTAGCCATCAGTAGCAGACGAGACACACACACACACACAAACACACACGCACACACTTCACAGGGTCCTTTCTTCTGAGCACTTTTTCAGGTTTCAAACTGTTTTGCAGGCACCTGAAAAATCCGAAAACAGAAATATGTTTAGTTTTTATATTATGTTTTGGATCTATGTGCTTGGCCCCACAATTGAGTATGGATATACCAACCAAGCTTGGCCAGTTTCAGACAAAAGAAATGTTAACTATTAAAATTTGAGTCACAGTGTTGCCATGAAAACATCTGGGCCGTGTTAGTCTCCCGTCGAGTGGGTAGGAGCATGACATGAGAACACATAAGGATTTTGCCTGCCCCTGTCCCCAAAAGTGATAATAGTAATAACGCAATTTCAAGTCACTGGAAGAAATGAGTTGGAAATCAGGGACAGGACCGGGATGCTGCTGCCAATTTTTCTATCACCGGAGCATTGGAAATACCCAGGGAACTTAAACGGCAGGATATTGAGGATGAGCCAACCAGCAACCGACACCACCCAGAGCCCACACATTCAGCCAGTCAGGACAGAGACCTAAACATGGTCCCAAGAATCCTCACAGCCACAGAGTAGTAGGTCACAAACTAAATACAGGAGAAACTACGCACAGATATCAGAACAGGGACAATCATCCAGGCCTGTAACAGTCGGGTCAGGCTCAGATTTATAAAACAGAACGAATGTGGACATTTTTGCAACTGGTTTTAGCTCGGTTATGAAAAGGAGAAAGATATAGATGTCTCTGATGTACCTTTGATTCAGGTGCTCAGATAAATTTGTGGAAAGCACGTTACAAAACATGTATGTTCTTCTGTTTGTTCAAGCATGGCAGACAGAGTTGAAGGTCTTTATTTAATTTAATATATATTTAGTATGCAAAGGTTCTGAGGGAAGAAAATGTATCGATCTAAAAGAACCAATCAAGACAACATGTACCTGGTCACTGAACGTCACAGCAGATTGAGAAAGAACAGTTCTGCCACAGAGTGGAAAATGATGATTCCAGGATGTGTCACTGGATGGTAGTAATTCCAGTCGCACAAGGAATTGTTAAAAAACAAACCCAACCTTCACTGCTATAGAATTTAAGAATCACCAATTGATATTCAGTCAAAACAGACAGTTTTTACTTCCAGGAAATATAAAACCTTTTGTTTTGCAAAAGATAAAGGTGCCGTCTGGAGTTTCCTCATATACAAACTTTTATATTCAGTGTTATTTATAAATGCATTGTGTGGATTCACTGAGGTCTAGCAAATGTGCTAAGTAGTAGCCTTCAGCTAACATAAAACCAGGCCCCCTCTCCAGAGCCAGTGTTCTGGGATGGTATAGAAACATGGTGGACCCTGTTGAAGCAGAGCTACTCCCATTGTGGATAGAAACAGATCAAGATAATTAAATAAAACAATTAGTTTAACATTATTATACAGTAGGGAAAAGATAATATCGTTTGTCAATTCTGTTAATATAACCCCTTAATCATACACACCAGTCCTTCTTCCTAAGTACAAACTTGATCCTGTTCTGGGGCTTTATGAATGTGCCTTATAACCTAACAGAGAAAGTAGGAAAGAGGAGAGAGACTGGAGGGAAATAAGAGAAACTGGAGTCTTTGGTGAGTTCTGAGTTTGGAAACTTAAGGCCGGCGCATACTTCTGCAACTGCGTCGGCGGCTTTTCACGCAGCTGTGTCGCAGGACTCTTTGTCATTCATGCTTCCCCAAGCGTTGGGCGTGCAGCGCGTCTTACAAAGCAATTCCCGGGCGGAGTAATGATTTTTGTCGAAGACGACCTTAGAGACGCCTTCTTTCTTCTTCGTCGACTGTTTATTTACATAGCCACTGCGGCTCCTCGTAGACTTTTTCTGGCGGACAAATCCCCCAATCAGTGACGGGTTATCCAAGTGGTCATACTTTGGGATCTCTTCTGCCAAACGCTCTTCTATTTGGTCCATATTCGTTCTTCTAAATCTTCCGTTGTTTCTGCCGGTATTATGTGGCATGAAACCGGAAATGCGACTCCGGACAGGATGTAGTTAGCAGACAAATCACATCCCTTGCGGGCTGCGTAAAGCTCGTGGAGCTTTGCCGTCTAGTTAGAAAAATGGGGCGACGCACGTAAGAAGAGATACATTATCACGTAAGGGGCCCGGACGGGCTCTTGCGCTTGCGGGCCCGTGAAAACGCAGAAGCATGCGCCGGCCTTTAGTTAAACACAATCTATAATATATAATATACAGAGTCTGAACGTCAAATGATATGTAGTAATGGAGCTTATGTTCTTCTGGTACACTTTAAACATTCAAGCACCTCAACTTTGTGCAATTCACACAAGGTGAAATTTCTCTTCACTTTCTGTGGGTTATTTTCTACCAACAACAGATTCACACAATGTCCAGTACTATCTCTTAATAGGTCACAGAGCATTTTTGATTCCTTTACATACTAGTTTCATCCTGTATATCTTTGACAACTTCTTATTAGCCTCTGACAGGATCCCCTCAGCTTTCATCAAAAAAAGATTATTTTCTATGAACCATGCCTTTACCCTACATCTCCAAAACCGATTTACTGTTAATTCAGTTTTCATCTCTATGCCGTAAGTCTGACTTTCCTTCATTAAAGTGTGTTGACCAGTTTCTGCTGTAACAGTCACATAAGCCATTTTCATATTTGAACCCCAGAAAATGTGCATTCAATCCAGACTTTTTCTGGAGGTTAACTTTCAAATATGAGAAGCGCAGCAGGAAATCCTCCGCTCAGACGCGTTCACAACAACACAGAAATCTCCAGAGCGTTCAGGTGAGGGGAGGCGCAGCAGGCAGGAGGCAGGAGGCAGGAGGCAGGACATAACATATAAATTCTGCTGCAGTGATTACATGTCTTTGTTTACAGTTTATGGACACCAGCATCAGCCCTGATCACCAAGAGCTCTCGAATTTCATCGTCTTTCCAGCTTGACATCTCATCTGTCCTCTACGTATATTGGCATACTGGGATTTTTGTATTCTTTTTGTCGCATGTTATAAATGTCATAGATAAATGCCAGTTAATCTCCGGATGGATTCTCACATGGGCTCATTTGGACTCTATCCAGAGGTTTTACCAGGGAGCTGAAAGGAAAAACTCCAGAGAATCTCCACAACAGCTGAAGATTTGCTTTCCCACAGATTAGCGTTGCCCCTCTGGAGAATTTCAGGAGATTACGTGGAGTTCGGTGCAGGTCTGAAAACAGCTGTGACAAAAACATGACAATGTGAGAGTAAACTACACTCTCCTCTTCTCAATCACTTCCGGCAGCAGCTGTGAATAATGTCAGGATGTTGTTTATCTACACAAAGACCATTTTAACCTCTCTCTCTCCTCACCTTCTGAGGCATTCTGCTGCTATAATCAAAGATATCCAGGATGCTGTCGTGCACAAAAATCGAATAAACAGATTTAAGTCGCGAGGGAAACTTTTTCTCTGTATTTGTGTCTCCTGCTGTCTGTGGACGATGTGTTGATGTGTGTACTCGCATGGTGTCAGCGTGCTTTAGGCTGAGACTGCTGTTGGTGATGGGGGACATTGATTTTTCTTCCTCTCCCCCCTCGGTCTTCTCCGGGATTTTGACATAATAATAGCACCATGGAAACAAAGAAAGTGCTTTGTGACAGAGGAAAACCTTTCATTTCAGCTGGAGTGAGTGGCGGCTTGCCGCTGATAACAGCATGGGTAATCCCATGCACACACACGTACACACACCTACAGAAACACACACAACCACATACACGTAAGGTACCACGAAGCACTCACATATAAGGTTAAGGTACGATTGTTGCACGTGATGTTGAAAATAAACAACTCAAAGGTCCTGTTTCAGTAAGCTGCAGCTCAGACATACAATCACAGCTATTATCAGCCTCTACAGTGGTAGACGTCAGCTGAAGGGTTATTTCTTACCTTGTGTCACAAGTCATACGGATGCATACACCAGGTGCTTTGTGATCTACAGATCTTATTTATCAAGAGAACGGTCCTTTCTCAAAACTATAGGCCTGTGTCTCTGATGGTTTAGGACGAAACCTGCTGTAAATGAGGTTTTGACATCACCAAAAAAGCTGTTACATTAACTTATCTTTTAGATTAAATATTCACTTTTCATTTAGACCGTACACCAAACAAGTGCAACACAATTATGTTGCATCCAGCTCAGGGATGTAGTTTGGTATACTATGGGCTTTCTAAGAAGTTATAAAATAAAATAGAAAAGGTTATTTCTGTATATAGAGTGCACATGCATGGAATATCCACATTGAATAAATTAAATTCAACAAATTCTGTTTGTTTCTACGTTACTGTGAAAGACGATTCAAAAGCCTCCAGGCAGCTCCATGCCCCAAATCCAATTATAATATTGAGAACAGGTTGCAGCCCAGCAATTCTTCCATATTGTTTTAAACTTGCCATAATTCAAGAAAGCATCTGGAAGAACCACATCCTAATAGATGTCATGCCGTTCGAACAGTGAAGGTCCAGAGTCAGATTGCTCTTCATTAAACGATTTGACCCCAAAATATTAGATTTCAGAGATTCTATTGCATTTAGCATCTTTTCTATCATTATTGAGATGACGAGGGATCAAATCGATTCTGTGTCAAATTAACTTGAGGAACAACAGACTGCCAGGCTTTCTGTGTGTGTGTGTGTGTGTGTGTGTGTGTGTGTGTGTGTGTGTGTGTGTGTGTGTGTGTGTGTGTGTGTGTGTGTGTGTGTGTGTGTGTGTGTATGTGCACATCTGCTGCAGCATGCTGAGTTTGTCTCTATTGAGCTGTTGGTGTAATCTGAACAGCTCTGCTGAGAGGCTCCTAACCTGAAGCAGAGCAGACGGACAGCGCTCAGTGGTCAGAGAGGAGTGGACAGTTAAAGGGACAATCTGCTCTAAAAACATAAGTCACCCTGCAGAGGTCACAGAGGCAGGACTGTCGGGTTACACCTCGACCATCAGATAAACCTCTGTGGGGGTTGAGCTCCCATTTACTGACGACAGCCCTTAACATAATCATGGGGGAATACACTAGAGTGTTACTGGAATGATTTATAAACCCTAAATTGATCCATAAAATTTAGCAAATTTTCACTTTTGAAGATCGTGAAAACGATGATTGGTTGAAATTTATACAAAAATTGTGGCATTTCTGTTAAAGCGTATTTGCATTTAATAACTCACACGTTCCATGATCTCAAAGGCACAGTCATTCATTCAAAGTTTAATCGTGACGCCCTGAAGTTTCTCTGTAATGCACAAAGTTGCTGATTCTGACTTCAAGCTCTTAAAAGCTATATACAATATCAAGCTGATAACATGTCAAAGCAACCGTACTTTTACACTGGGCAATTTAATGCAAAGAAATGTACATATAAAAAATAAATCCTATATCCTATCAAAACCAACAGTGGGTTTGTCCATCATAACTTTTTCTCTTCCATACACTCACCCTCAATCCCATTGGTTCCTACAGAATCTAAGAATATTCCCTGAAATAACGGAATGCTGTAATTTGACTCAACTGTGAGCAATTGGAGGGAACATTTTCACCACAGGATTAATACATATTTGGGGTTTTACTTACACCAGGAGGACGTGTATGTGATCAGCTCAAAATAAACTGAAGTGATCATGCCATCCTCTGATGTTTGAATGTTTTCCTCAGAAAATGACGCTCTTTGGCTCAGGTGAATACGATATATCAAGCTTTGGCAACAAGTTCATGTTTTTTCATGATTTGCTGATAATGAATAGAAAAAAGATTATATCACCAGATATATTCTATGTTTCAGCAAATCCCAGAAATCTGGAATGTTAAATCCTCCATGAAGAAGAATTAGTATTCCTCAGACTCTGGTGATGAGTTGTGGATCATCCTGAGGGGAAGCTCTGGATGTTTTGATGTGCATTTTGCTGCGTCTCTCTCTGCCCTGGCCTTTTCCAGGATGACTCGTCTCATCCGAAGCCACTCAAAGCTAAATGTCCCATCTGGTAACATTTCCACGTTTCTCCGCCTTAAATCAATAGCAATAATTTTCCTAAGACCCTCGTGTGCGCACACACCCACACACCCACACACCCACACACACACACGTCTATAGGTCCGCTTCCCTTTGTTTCAGCCTTCATTTAATTTGATAGCCGTTTGTGTGGCTCTCTGTCCTTTGAGCAATTGGCTTTGAATGTGCACTTCAGTTTGAAACAAAACAATATTCGGCTGCTCGATGCGCACCGCATATCGTTCTCATATTCTCATCTCTCGATTAGATTATTGATTGTTTCCCCTCCCACATTGTTGATTTGTGGATCTCTTCTATTTTGCGTTTTGACTTCCTGCTAAATCCATACACAGATGTGATACCGCAGAGAAGCCGACAACACATACCGGTGCGTCTCCATTTTAGCTCGCTCCTGCTGCAGGTTGGGCTGTGTGATGGCCGACGCTCTGCTTCAAGGTGCGATGCATCGATGCGGCTTCCTTGAACGTGCGCGTTAGCCGCGACTTAATAAACACGAATGCCCGCTCTCTTTTTCTGTCATTCGCTCCCTCCCTCGTCAGTGCCCCGTGATTGATTCAGGGCTGATTAAGCCAAGGTAGCGGTGAGTGATGGTTCGTTATTAACGTATCCAGATGAGATAATTACTCAGCCCTTCTGCTCCTCCGCTGGCCAGCCAGTTAGTTAAACACGCGTCAGGGATTATGATGTCAGCCCGATTAAATGATCAATTACATCCACACACACATGGCCGAGTGCACGCTCCCTCTTTGGGAAAACACACACACATTAAACACATAGAAACAAAAGCAGGGTACTGTGTCTGCACACTGAGTGGAGTGTGTGTGTGTGTGTGTGTGTGTGTGTGTGTGTGTGTGTGTGTGTTTGTGTGTGTATGTGTGTGCGTGTGTGTGTGTGTGTGTGTTTTAGTGTGTGTGTGTGTGTGTTGGTCAGTGGCCGGTTGGTTGGGGGCCCTGGCTTCTGACCTTGAGCTCAGGGGTCAGGCAGCAGACGGCCAGCCAGCTGGACATTTCCATCTCAAAGACCCCAAGGACCCTGCAGCTCTCCTGCACACTACACATACACACACCCACGTACACACACACACACAAATACACACACACATAGTACCTAAGTTCCCCTCCCTCCTTTTACTTGTATCTCATTTTCTCCTGCTGTGGATGGTTGGATGGTTTATGAGTGTGGAGAAGCTCCAGCCATTCATTTCTCTCTAACTGGGGGTCTAATGGAGAGGTCTACGCTGGAAACCTGAGCTCCCACTGAGTAATGAGCCCCCCGTTACTGTCTAGAATGTGTGTATGTAGCCTTTTTGTGTGTGTTTTCGGTGTGTGTGTCTATGTGCACTGCCCAGCCGGCTCTGTGCGGCCAGGCTCTGACCCTGTAAATGATGTCTCTCCTCCCCTCATCCACAGTGGCTCTTTACTGCTAATAACCTCTGATCAGATCTACGATGGCAGAGCCCTCCGCTGGGCCTGGACTACCTCCAACCCAACAGCCTGCTAACGCGTTCCAATCAACTGTGGCTTTCTCTATTGGAGGTCGACACACAGGGATCCGCGGCAGGGACCGTCACACCCAGCTCCCCCATGACACATGCTACAGCAGCGCCGGCAGCTACGCCTCTACCATCTCTGGAGCAGTGGAGGGGCTGGCGTGGAGCGAGCGGAGCAGCAGTGAGTAGGGGGCTGGGAAAGGGAGCCAGCCTCTTCTCCACAGTATAATGTAGTTAGGGCCGGGCCGATCAGTCATCCCAACCAATACTAACCATGTCGCTGGGCCTCTCCTCCCATCTCCTCCACACAGGAGCCACAGGGAGCAGCCCTGTACATTTACCTGCAATTAGATTTGCCTGAGTATCCTGCTGGGGGTGATGGAGGCCCCTCAGTCCTGGAGATGGCAATGTGTATTCATACATTCATACATATGCACATGTATACAGTGCACACTTATATTTTAAGCCTTGTGTAGTTTGTGTGTCCGCATCTGTTGTGTGAAGTGTGTATGTGTGGGTGCGTGTGTGTGTGTGGGTGTGTGTGTGTGTATGTGTGTGTGTGTGTGTGTGTGTGTGTTTGTGAACTTTGTGTGTGTGTCGGTAACATATTAAGGGCTGGTGCTGCTCGGTGACAGCCCAGTAGTGTTTGCCTGGCCCTTTGATAAGGCAGGGGATGGATAATGATTTAACCATTGAAGATTAGTCATCAGATGAATACAATACAATGGAGAGGCTGATAGCCGCCTCTGTCTGTTTGCCCGGCCCCTACTGGGGACAGGGCAGATCACACACACACACAGACAAACAAACACACCCACACACACACATACACAGTTACATTAGTTAGTAGTGTGTGTGCGCATACGTGTTTGGGTGCGTGCGTGTGTGTCGTCTCTGTGTGTGTGTGTGTGTGTGTGTGTGTGTGTGTGTGTGTGTGTGTGTGTGTGTGTGTGTATGAACCTGTGCTGTTTAAACAAGCCTGCATTTTCGGAGAGGAAGGCTCTCCTCCACCTCATCAGAATGCACACACACAGATTCCATTCCCTCGTCACAGGAACCTCACCACACACACACTTACACACACACTTTAGCTCCACTGTGATTTACAGCACTTGGCCCCTCCCCACACCTCGACAGCACATTAAGAGCATTTAAACTGTGGCCATTACTAAACAGGGGTCTTTATGGAGCCGGTCCACACATCTAAAGCCCATTACAGCTACATCAAAGCCGGATAACAATGACTAATGAACAATAGATATCATGAGAGACTGTGCCAAATCAGTATTCACTGTTACCGAGAGTGTGTGTATGTGTGTGTGTGACTGTGTGTGTCTGTGTGTGTGTGTCTGTGTGTGTGCTTGTTTCTTGTTTGGGAAAGGCAATCATAGCTCCGTCCATTTTTGTCTTGAATAAAATGCGTGTCTGTTTGTTTGTGTGTGTCTGTTATCACGGTGTATATATCTCACATTAACATGCTTTTAGTTGTGCAATTGAACCTGTCATGAAGGTCCGTGAAAGCCACACTGCAACACTGTGGGTTTGAATTGGGCTTTCTGAGGGTTGTATCCATCTCCGCATCTATACCATCACCGAACATGCTGCATGGAGAACACTTTAATCCACACGCACATACAGTCTTATCTTGGATTAGCACAGCGGGGTCCAGACCTAAAAAAAACAACAAAAAAACTCCTACTCTACAATCTACCTGTTGACCTGACAGCACCACCCTCATTTCCTCTCTTGTCGAGGCTCTGAGCCCGGACGAGTGTGGAGGTATTCCGATGGCTTTGGCCCTGCACCGCGGCGTTGAATGGAGAAGGTGGAAGTGGCATCCGTAATCCCATAATGGCAAGTACATGATGTTGGGGGGAAACCATGTAATCCTCTTTTAGATGCAGCTATCATTGTCCTTACCCCGGCTACTTTCCCTACTAATCCCTACACCTGCCCCCCCCCCCCTCATACTCCCCACACCCACCAACCCAAACACACAAGCACAAAAAAAACACTTGTGTATACTGCAACCAGCAGTATACACAAGTATACACACACTAGTATACATTTTTACATTTTATCAACACAAACACACTCACCCAAAGTCCTTCACCGGCACGCTTCTGAAGTGCATGTTGTCATCAGCCAGGACATTCTCCCTTACAATGTAGTAAATGATATCTGAATGACAAAACGTACGAAATACAATATTTCTTCATAAAATGAATGTTAAGATTTATGCTGAAAAAAGAAGATGCACCTTTAATATCTTGGAAATACTAAAAAAATTGGCAACGGTGAATGACAAACCTGACAGATGGACGAGTGGAAGCTAATACAACTAGAAACGCGAGAGGAGAGCACCTCTACCAAGACAAACATCCAATCTCCATATGTTGAAAAAAGAGAGGGGTGGGGGGGGGTTGGACCCACCTTTTTATCCCAACCTGCTCCAAATTGTAATGTCTTCTTCCTTCTAGCACCAAGTCATGCAGTTTCATGGAAATAAGTTCAATGCTTTTTGAGCACTCCTGCTGGCGGACAGAGAAATAAACAATTAACAACAAGCATTGACTGGTGGAGGGAATCAAACATACTGCATCAATGAAGGGTTGGCCTCATGCAGAAAAAAAATAGGAATGTCTTTTATTAACTGAAACATCATAGTTTATAGTGCACTAATGTAAAGACACATAAAAACATCCCACTGTCATTCTGGTATTTCAGAATCTCCTTTCTGTCATCACACCACCCTCCAAGTTGTGTTATTTTTATGTTGTATATTGGTGACACTTGCCCTGAAATCACAACATTAACACTATAGTTCTCTGATTTTGTTTGGCAGAATCTCAGACTGACTTGCCAGATGCATTAGAAAACGTTGATTTTAGACCGGATTCACTTTCAATATGTGGTCTAAAAGTCAAAAGGAAGTTAAAGGAAATTGTCAGTGGTGATTAAATGACATTTTCATTGATGTCACATTTTTACAAAGAGGTTGAGGCTGTTACTTTCTCACTAACACAGACATGCACATCAACAGTCAACGTTTTACAGAAGCACAATGTAAGCCACACACACACACACACACACACGCACACACACAGACACACACGCACACGGAAGGAGAAGGCCGTCTCTTGTTGACATAAAATATATAATCCTTCCCCTTTTCTGAGATATAGATTTTCAGGCACAAGTAAAGGACAGCAATCCTTGACCTAACCACTGAGCGCCTTGTTAAATCTGCTCATACTGTGCACTGCACACTAACACACACTTTGAACAGGTGGAAGCTAGTTGTTCAATATGACACTTCTCATATCGTGTAAGTGGCTGAAAGGATCCTAACTGATCAAGAGGGACACTGCTGCTCAGAGCATTACTGTAGTTTAAACCGAGAGATCCACATCAGAGCTTGGCTCTTTCATGGGGCACTGTACACTTCACCTAACCTCATGTAAAATCATTTCTTAATTCAAAAAATGAATAAAGGATTATAGAAATGTTAGAAAAAAATGTTAGAACATTTAATCAACTTGATTTAATTCAATAAGACCCATAATATTGATGGTCCTAGCTTGTCAGGAGGGTGGAATCCACTGAAAGAGGTGGATGCTGCTTGTTTTATATTGTTTTATTGTTTATTTATCAATCAGCTATAGATCTGGAACAACAAGAGCAAATAGACATTTTGCCCTGTCAATATATGAGTGGTAATCGATTTCCTAGTTAACATAATTCTGTGGTGCCTGTGCATATATGGATAAAGAAATTATATTTTACTTTAAATAATAGTGAATGGAAATTAAATTAGATATATCCGCACCCATTACACTTTATTTTTGACTTATATAAATAGAATTCATTCAGATTGTTCTTATTAGAGAACACAATCTTAAAACTGGATGGTCTATCTGTGCATCCACCTTTTATTATTCCTCTAATAATCCTGTCCCCCTGTGTGTATCTGCCAGGGTACACTGACCACAGCCCACAGGATCACTGACCCCTCACCCCTGACCCCTCAGCTGGTCAAACTCTAACCCTGGGACAGATGGATAACGGACTCCAAGCTTTATCTCCTCCTGACCACACTCTCCTTCTCCCTGCCCTCATGATGGTCGTTCCTCTCACCTCTGCCTTTGCCCTTCCTCTCTCTTCTCCCTCATCTTCCCCATCCTGCTCCTGATTGCTTTAACTCTCAGATCCGCTCCTGTCACCACCTATGCACTGTGTGTTTTACCTTTACTCTTTTTTTCACTCCTCCTCCTCCACTCCTCCATCTATACTCTCATATTTTTCACCTCCCCACACACACACATTGTGTAATTAACCTTTTTCATTTCCCCCTCTCTATCCATCCTCACCCAGGGGCGTCTTCTTTGGGAGGTGTTTATCAGAACTGCTACACTTCCCTTAAGGCCAGATTTCATGAGATTATCAGAATATGACAAACACACAGAACCAATTTGACATTTACTACAAGCTATAAGCTCACAAGTCATATGAGGTTCAATAATGACTTTATACCGTTGATAAATATTCAATCACTTATTTCTAAATGTGTTTGGCAATAATCTGTGTTCTAATGGTAAAATGAAAAATAGGATTTCATTCTTCAGTTTTGAAGAAAATTTAAAGGTGTAATTGTACTTGCATGATCTCATTCCTCCAATGATGACTAGAATAATGAAATCAATCAAAGATTGAATATGAATATATAGCATATAAGTACTTTATCGTTACCAAGTGTGTGTTGAGGGTTTATTTCACCCAAAAAAAATGTGCTGAGTTAAGTAATGGCTCTGCGTCTTAGTCATGGAGGCTTCGTACACATCCACCTGCAGCATCCAAAAAAGTATATTTTAATTATTCTGTTTCAAAAGAATATTTTAGTCAAATCTTAATAGTCCACTGTTTTATCTCATCCTTATCCCTGTGGTTGTGTGTGTGTGTGGTAAAACATCATTATAAACATTTATGCAGCAAGGAGCCTCTCGTGCCAAAGGGGCTGACGCGCGGGCGGATCGAACCTTTCGATTGATACTGAAACAATTTGCATACTGATTCTCTTTCAGCGCGCACGGATCCATAACAACGCCGGCCAGCCTATTCAAATGCGCCTGCATCGACCAAAGCACACGGACAGAAGCTCGGTACCGGAGCAGGGAAACGAGAGGCTTTATTTGCTGCGGGACGGATAATTTGCGGTTGCAGCCGGAGACTCTGCATGCGGCGGCTGGAGGATGTTTACCTCGGTCAGGATTTGGGACTCGTGCGGCTCTGGAGAGAAGCTCGAAGCCGGAGGTCGAGAGAGAGAGGGTGGGACAAGAGGGGGCGACCACGGGGAGGAGACGCGCGGATGCGAGTGCGTCCTCTGCTTTTTTGCAAGTTGGAGTTAAAGAGTTGATGTAAATTGATGTTCCCAGCTCTGGATGTTGTTTTGTGCTCGGCTGCATGGGTGTGAGCTGTCAGAGGTGCATGACAGAGTAGGATCCTGCGGTAAAGTCTAAGGAATAAGGTGTGTGTGTGTGTGCGTTGTCGGTGCGTGTGGGTGCGGGCGTGTGTGTGGCGCAGAGGAAGAGGAGTTTAAATGCAGACATGTTGCACCCTGGCACCCCGCTGCGAAGAGGCACGGAGGAGAAGAGTACATGTGGTCCAGGTCTGACGCACAGACCGTTCCTCTGCATCCTGATGCATCTGCGCACAAACTTACAGCAGCTGCCTCCTCTTCTACACGCTGACCACAGTCTGCATGGAGACGAGTCTGCTTCGTGAAAGATCCCTGTTCATTAAGTGTGGATATAATATTTATAATGATATTAATGCATGGTCAATCCGCAGCGGGCCACGTAACGAAGGGTTGATTGATTTTCTGCAGAATGCAGCTCTGTGTATCTGTAGAGTCAAACTGAGGAGTTTTAATTTACTGGCTGCCTTGTAATAATTGATAGATACTGTAAAGGATCAACAATAGCTGCGTGCATGCATGTGGACACACACATACCCGTGCACACACACACACGCACGCATTATAGGACTCACACTGACTTGTTTTGTTTAGTAAAAACTCTTGAAAAAAATAGCAACCTCCATGAAAATGCGTTCATCTGAAACAGTTTCTCTAATGAGAGGTGGGTCTGTACGCATGCACCAGAAAAAATATTGTACCAGAAAACAGGTTGGAAAGCAGCCCCACCCTGGTGTGGCATCCAAATAGAAAAATGTGAATCTAAGTAGAGACAATATTAAAATAAACCTCCTTTATAATTATTGTTTTTATTGTGTGATAAATTCGGGACGATAGTTATGTCTAAATCAGGAAATATTTCTATAAGAGGTTAATGATTTGCATTCTGTATTGTTTGAGATAGAATGTCAAATGCTTTCTTTCCTCTGTCGTGACTCACAATTATGTAAATTGCCAACACGTCAAATATTTTTCACTTTTGCAATTTGATCAAATAAAAAGACCACAAAAGAAAGCTGGAAACTCTGAATATGTCACAAAAATTATACACAAAATTAAGGCGGTGAAAAACATCAAACTAGAGATGTTGATGGCGCTCTTTTAATCCTCTTTAATTCTATTACTGCTCATTGAGCCACACGCAGTCTGTTGGCGTAAGAAGTCACGTTGCATTTGAACATGCCTATTTGGAGCAGGGTGTACGGTGCGCGGGGCTGCAGGATTTGGCTATCGTTAACACGGTTTTGTTGTCATAATTGGAGTCTCACCAAAGTTACATGGAGTAATTGGGTGGCATATGGACACCTTAATGTAAAGTGATGCCTTGTTAATCTCACATGAGCGCACGAATCAGAGCAAGTGACGCGGAATAACACAGAAGGGGCGAAGAGGCAGTTGATCTACCCCTGAGCAAGGCAGCAGGTCCGCTGTCTGCTGCTCGGCCATGATGGCATTTTTTATTAGTAATTAATTAGGGGAGAAATAAAAAGTAAATTCCTTACTGAACATGGAGGGGAGGGGGAATTAAAATAGTTTTATTATAGTGTGGAGATCTGAGGATTTACTTGCTCATGTGCGGTGAGGTTATCAACTCAATGTTTTACTTAGAAACGTCTTAAATGCTCTAATGCGGGATTATGAGACGCTTAAACAGGAGATGATCTCTCTTCATCTCTTAATGTAATTTTAGCTTTTCATCTCCTAACTGGTTTTAATTTTAGTTGATGCCTCTTTTTTTCTAGCCACCTTTTATCCCTCGGAATAAAGTTAATACACATCAAACTACAATTATTTTTACAATTATGATACCGTTATTATTTTTGTAATTATACTTATATTTGAGAAAAAATTATATATATACATTTTTTTAAATAAAGATTATGCGATATATACGTGCTTATACGTTTAAAATGCCACACACAGACTCGTATAAAATCCCTATATTTTCATGTTGTTTATTCTAACGAATCAAAGGCCTGAGTTCCTCTAAGAATTATAATTGTATTCAGTATCGATTGGCGCGGTGCGGTGCGTTTTCAAGGCCTATACTTCAAATATGCTGTAAAGGCCATGCAACCACCAACACTACTATTCACTTCTGCTTTATTTATTTCAGAAAAGAGCGCAGAGAGGAATCATTTCATAGGTGTTTCCAAATATTTGTAAATAAACATATCTGTATTTCTCCGTAATGTCGTTTACTTGTGCTTAAATCATACAATAAATCAGCATCTGGAGTTTAAAAGGAGGACCAGTATTTTAGTGAGCTGCTCGAAGAGACACAATCAAGAGCAATGTCGTTCATTTCCAAAAGGCTGATTCGGTTTCCACGTGCATGCGCCCTTATATAATGTGGCCTTAAATGACCATATATATTTATATGTATGCATGGGCCGAACTGAAGTAACCTCATTTATAAAAGTCGAGTTTCACCAGGTGCCTCTTAGCAAAAGGCAGATTCCTAAACAAGCTGTAATTGTCGTTTTGAGCATCTATAAGGCTTACAACGCTGTGTCACTTTGCAGAGCAGCCGAAATATTGATCCTCACCTCCCTCTCTCTCTCTCTCTCTCTCTCTCTCTCTCTCTCTCTCTCTCTCTCTCTCTCTCTCGCCCCTCATTACTATTCGGTGTTAGAACTGCATAAGTGGCTAATTGACACGGTCCCTTCAGGTGCCCATCGCCTGCATGATCCTCACTTTGCTTTGGTGTATAGTTTTGTATTATTATACGGCTGAATATGGAAATGAATAGCTAATATTTTTGTTCCCAAACTCTTCATATCTATATCAGCACATGCATGAATCCTCGCGTCTCTACGTCACCTTCGTGCTAATTGATCTGAAATTTCTCATGAAACATATCCTGAGTTGCTCAAGACGCCGTGTCACTATTATACTCTCTCTCTCTCTGCTAAAGCAAATGTCACCGCGGCTCGCAGGCCTGTATCTGGGCATGCACAATGGCCATGGAGAGTCAATACACATACACACACACACACAGCTCGGGCCGTGCAGACATGGCAGCAGCATATCGACCCGCATGAGAATGTGTAGATGAGGTTTGCAGCCATGTGAGGCCAAACCTTGGCTTTTCATATTTCTGTCTTTCATACATCCTGTGTGTGTGTGCAACTAAATAAAACCATAATAAATGGGACTACAATGCGAAAATATAAGTTTTATATTATATAGAATAAAATGCAGCCATATAGCTAAATATATCATCATATATCATAAATATTGAATATTGAATTCTGATTAAAGTGTCGTAATAAGGAGCCTATAATAACCTTGTTTGTAAATGACAATATGCGATTTTACTGGCAGTGTTTTTGTTTCCCTGTTGTCAGCCCTATTGGCTGCATCTAAAGTCCATTATGTCCACAGCACTCCACGGTTGGTCGGACACACTTCGAGGAATTAGGGTCCCTTTGTCTCGACACACGTCACACACACGCCGTTGACATTGACTTCACATCAGAGACAGTTTAACTTCTTCTCCTCTTCTTCTTTTTTTCTTTCTTTTTATTTAACTCGTTCAACCGAGCGTTGGCTCTATTGTGGGGGGCCCTGACAGATGCGGGGGCCCAATAGCAGGTCCGGGACAGGGAAAAGTCTGAAAGGTTAATCTGTCCCCCCGCAGATGTTGGCTTTGGGAGTCTTGAAGCGTCACCTTTGACATGTCCCTCATTCAGCGGGGGGTCCAGCAGGACACTGACCGCTGCAAGCTGTCACCTCGGCCGGCGAGGACGCCCTGCGCCACCGCTCTATTAGGATAAACGGCCCCTGACGACATGTCAGTGTAGGAGCCCACTTTTATCAGGCGTTTGAGATTGACACTCATTCTGCATAATGCACCAGCAACATGTCATACTGAGTGTCAACATGGCCTTTCCTGCAGGGCCTTGGATGTTTTTAACAGAGATGCATGTGAATTTGTAAAATGTGTAAATTCTTCTCGACAAAAATAAAATAAATTTGATTCAATCATGTGTTTGCATATGTCTTTTCTTTTGGGGCTATTGGTTCCAATGTTTACACCAAAATGATTCCAAAACTTCAGGATTAAAATGTGCATGAGTCCATCTACAAAGAGGACACACACACACACACACACACACACACACACACACACACACACACACACACACACACACACACACACACACACACACACACACACACTGCTGGGCTTGGTTCGTTAAGCCTAATGGTTGAACAAAAGACACATCTGCTCATCTTTTCTATCAAAAGAGAAGGTACTACAGTCCTCTCTCGTTTGGTTAAACCGCCACCACATACTTGGCAGGGGCGTGGTGTGTGTGCGTGTGTGTGTGTGTGTGTGTGTGTGTGTGTGTGTGTGTGTGTGCACATGACTTGATTAACTTGATTAAATCTTTGTTGAAGTTCATGTTAACTCTGTTTTTCTTCCACAATGAGAAAAACTGAGCGTGTTTTCATTGGAGGTTTTGAATCTCGTGCAGGCTTAAGAAAATCAACTCCAAATGAACCCGGAAGTTGAATTCATTTGCGCTTAATCATTTAAGGAGGACTGAGAGTTAACGCCTCATTAATGGATTTAACATTTTCTAAATAACAAATAGAAGTTACGCCTTGGGTAGATAGTTCAGTACATTTCAAAGGGTTTATTATGTGACGATTATATTAGGGATGTTTGTACTTAGCATGTTTTTCACATGTCAGGGAAGGATACATGCGGCTGAATATGGGCTATTGAGGTGGGCAGCTTTTAGCAGGTGGTTTGATACCTCCCTTCCTTAATAAGGTAACTGACGTCAGAGCAAGGGGCGGTGTGTGTGTTGGAGAGAGAGAGAGAGGGAGAGAGAGAGAGCACGGGAGGAGATGTGTGTCTGCAGTGCGCATGTGCAGACAGTGGTCTGTGCTGCGGTGGAAGAGGGCTGAGGACTAGAGAGATGGCGCGGCACCCGACAGGAGCGCAAGGACTGCTGGTTAGCGGTGGGGGGGCTTGAAATATAAGGAGAATCAGAAAAAAAATAAAAACTATATATTTATGTATATACCAGAAAAAAGGGGGATCTGAACAGGAGTTTCCATTTTGCAGAAGAGTACCAGAGGTAGGAGAATAATAGAAACCCACTGGAGGACTGAGAGAAGCAGAGGCTCCTGCTGCTGCTGCAAAAACAGAAGAAAAGCAACAAAAGAAGATTGAACTTTCCTGGACGGGAGGACTTCTGGGCACCAGCTCCCTGCGGTAGGTCAGATAGATGGTTTGTCCACAGCGCTGCCCGGATCATGAACGCACAGCTGTCGATGGAGAATATTGGCGACATGCACGGAGTGAGCCATGAGTCCGTGAACGGTCACGGGGACCTGCTGAGCGGCCACAGTCCGCATTCCCGTCCGAACCCCCGGGCTCTGGGACACCGCGCCATGGGCATGGCGACCCTGCTGGACGGCGGAGACTATCACCACGGCCACCCCGGACACCTGCACCCGGCCATCAGCATGTGCGAAGCCCCCCATGGCATGAGTGCGAGCAGCACTTACACAACCCTTACCCCCCTGCAGCCCTTACCCCCCATCTCCACGGTGTCGGACAAGTTTCCACCCCATCATCACCACCACCACCACCACCATCCCCATCATCCGCACCCTCACCACCACCAGAGGATCCCGGGGAACGTCAGCGGCAGCTTCACGCTGATGCGAGAGGACCGGAGTCTGGCTCCTATGAACAGTCTGTATCCCGCGTATCATCACAAGGATCCCTGCATGGGCCAGAGCTTGTCCCCGCTGTCTGGTTCCGGTTTGGCCAGCATACACACGTCCCAGGCCGGCATCCCCCCCTACGCGCATCCCGGTGCCGCCATGCCCGGTGAGAAGATGCTCACCCCCAGCGGGTTTGAGGCTCACCACCCGGCCATGCTCGGCAGACACACGGAGCAGCACATGAGCTCCTCGGCGGGCATGGTGCAAATCAATGGCCTCCACCACCACCCGCACGCCCACCTTGGCGCGCAGGGGCACGGCCAGGGCTTGGGGAACGGCCGGGAGCAGGCCTCCGGGCCCGGGCAGCAAGGGGGTGGAGGAGGTGGCATTAATGGGGGGCAGATGGAGGAGGTGAATACCAAAGAAGTGGCGCAGAGGATCACCACGGAGCTGAAGCGCTACAGCATCCCTCAGGCCATCTTCGCCCAGCGGGTCCTCTGCAGGTCCCAGGGGACCCTGTCCGACCTGCTGAGAAACCCCAAACCCTGGTCCAAGCTCAAGTCCGGCAGAGAGACCTTTCGCCGCATGTGGAAGTGGCTGCAGGAGCCTGAGTTCCAACGCATGAGTGCGCTCAGGCTCGCAGGTGAGCGAAGCCTCGGTAAAGTCCCCTTTTTATCTTTCTTTTTACTGAATGTGTTGCTGAGAAAAACAGATGCTAAATAAGCTTGGAGGAGGATCACTGGCCCTGAATGCTTCCTTATTGAAAATGGGGTCAGGTGGGCTGGGAACCAAAGGTCATCTTGTTGTTCTAAAAACAAAGATTGTACAGAATTCCAAGCATAAAGAATAATTAGGGTAGCATTCAGGACCAACTCACCTCTAGGCTTATATTTTATTTATTCAAATGGATTATAGCGAAATATCTCCACCAGCTGTCTACAGACAGTGAATTTGTGTACAAGAAGCTGCAAGTCAAATGTTCAATGAACCAAGCCGTGCGTCAGTGTTTGGTGAAGCCCTGGTTATTTGAATGATCCGTGGACTCCAAATTAAAGATAGTAGAGTGAGGATCTTCCTGGAGCGTGTTTAACAATTTGAGAAGTCGCCAAAGCTGAAAAAAAGTGCATCACTAAGGTGACCTGATATCAATATACATCGCTTTTCTGTTTCTACACTGATTCTCCTCATGTCATTTCACCTCAAAATATCGACCGACCGAGTGCGTGCGTAAGATGATCCTGCGTCCAGAAATCGTTAGGAATGTGTTTATTTTGTTGAAGATGCGACTGATCAGCGTTTTTCTGGGGTTGAGTCTTGGTGTAAACAGACAGAGCCCAAAGCGTGTGTTTGTGCGCGTGTACCGGAGAGTCTGTGTTAAACTAAAGTTAAACGTGAAGCTGGAGTCATTGTTTACATGGTGAATCGGTCCGTCCCTTACTTTGGGACAAAAACCATTAGACTTGATTGCAGAATAGAAAAGAAAAGATTAGAAAAGAATAGAATAAAAACTGACACTGTCTCGACTTAGGTTTCTCAAATGAACTGATAATGTTTACTTCATTTGTACCTGAGGTGGGCACGACTCAAGTAGGGCGCGCAATAAAGGCCCCATATCGTCCGTGCGCGTTCACAGACACCCAATGCATGTTTATAACGTGAATAGGCCTGATCGATGACCTGCACTGTATCTTCTGGCTTTTTGAAAAGTGAGGCTGCGGCTGCATGCGTTGTGTCTGCGTGCGTGCTCTAGACTATAATCGCAATTGATTATTTTTTAGGTTTTCCCATCTGCTGTGTGTGTGTGTGTGTGTGCGCGTGCGTTTGTGCGTGTGCGTGAGTGACTTTTTGCAAAGGATTAAAACTCATTTAACTTTTGAATGTTGGGTGTCATCGTTTGATCATAAGCGTGATCAGCCTATATGAAAACACAAATCAGACCATGCAGCAGTCTACTAATTATACTGGTGAGGATTTCCTTTTGTTTCTTTTAAGAAAGATATATCGATTCTCGCAATATGGGGAAAATAAATGTTTCGGGGTCTGTGCTGATTAATTATATATTTTCACATTTTCTTACGTATGTTCTTATCCTCAACTTTTTTATAAAAACAAAAATCCTGAATATAATCCTGTCTTTCTGGAAAAAAATAAAAATAAATGCGAAATTTATACAAATTTACTGAAGTAAAAATTTCACAGTTAGAAAAATACTAAATTAATTTGAAGTGAATAGAGTGAGCGCCATTATATTGATCCGTTCGTTCCGGTGAACTAGATGTGATCGTGTGCTGAAGTAGATGTCATACACGTATTGATTTTAGGCTTCTGAAATTAATCTTGGGCCTATTCTGCTTTTCCCACGAATTCAATTACCCACCTGAATTTGCCTGAGTAGAATAGAATAGAATAGAATAGAATAGAATAGAATACCTACCTGCTTATAATAAATTAGGATACAAGCTTTAGAATGTGTGGTAGGTCTGGTCTTTCAGAGGAATATTCGCAGCATGTTCAGCACAGAGGTCTGTTTGTTGTTCTGTGAGATGATGAAACGCGGGACTATCGTCACACTGTGTCAGTGTAGGTCCAGTGTGTGTGGTAGTGTGTATGTGTGTGTGTGTGTGTAGTCTGTTTGAGTGTGTGGAGTTATCTGTGTGTTTGTAATGATTAGCTGGGAGCAGCAGCTGTGTGTGTATGTGTGTGTGTGTGTGTGTGTGTGTGTGTGTGTGTGTGTGTGTGTGTGTGTGTGTGTGTGTGTGTGTGTGTGTGTGTGTGCGTGTGTGTTTGTGTGTGTGTGTGTGTGTGTGTGTGTGTGTGTGGGTGTGTGTGGGTGTTTGTGTGTATGTGTGTGTGATTAACCTGATAACGAGGCCGTTGTTATTCCTGGGAAAAGCAGCCTCTCTGCTCGGGTCTCCAATGCTGGGGCCCGGTCGCCCTGTGGCTGCTCCTCCTGTCTGAGTGGCCTTCACTCGGGCTGATTTATAGCAGCCCCTCTGACGAGGAGCTCCAGCTCTCTGTTAATATTTACCAGCGCTGGAGACACCGGGCTGCTCACACTCACAATTAGACGCACGTTTATGGTCGTGCGCACAGGCCGCTGCACTGTACCTTAGCACACATATGAGAGAGTGCGTGTTAAAAGAAGAGGAGTGGGCTAGCAAATTAACGTTTTTAATTTAATTGATTTAGCCTAATATTCTATGTTGATATTAAACTTCCCTTAATAAAGCTACATTTGGATTTTAATGGCACATAACATCCAACCCACGTTAAGTTGAATAAGCTACATTATGAAACTATGAATATATACAGACCCCTTATTTAATATATATATCGTTAATTTTATTTGCTTAGAAAATATATTTTGCTTTCTTTTCTCCATATTTTGTTCGGAGTTCAAAATATATATAATTTCTCTATATCAATCGTTTTCTTTTTTAAATCAATGTGTTTTGAGGTGAATAATAATTAAATATTATTTTATGTATTAGTCAAATTTATCCGTACTGCCTTTAACAGTGGCTTGGTGGTCAGAATATGGTGTTCAGTGTTTTCCTCTGAGGCTCCGTGATGGGCCTGTCTCCAGCAGCTCACGTCTGCCCCCTTCTGGTCACTGCTCACGGGTGAACCTCAGTGTTGATGCGCTGCAGAGAGAAAACGACACAATGACGACAATGAATTAGTTGAAGGGAGGTTCGGTTTGTCTTTCAATCGGACCCGCGGCACCTTCTTTCCAGCATTAGATATATCTTTTTATTTATACATGCAGTTTGTTTGACCACAGATTTATTTCTGATGCGCGCCGCTGCTTTCAGCACCCTGGACAGCGCTCGTGGTTCCCGGGCTGACAGGCTTGTCTGCTCTGAGACTTGAGCTGCTCCGAGGTCCTTAACGAAACACGGAAGACTTAAATTCAGCCATTATTTCCCAGGCATCCTATGGTCTGCTCAATGAAAAAGTGTCCTGGAATAGAAGTAACACTGCCTTCGCTCTCTTTCAGTGTCAGAGTAGGAAATGTGTATATATTAGTCCTGTCACGAGAGTTCAGTTGTTTTTCATACTGCAAACAGTGTAGTCAAATCCGTCAGGAGGACTGTAAGACAAACCACCCATTGCATTTTTGTTTATTCATTTGTTTGTCTGTGTAATTGTTCATTTATCATTGGGATACAGAGATATACTAGAGGCATGTATTATGTTCTTATTTGGTTCCATACTAATACTATTGTGGCTTTGAAAAGAACACTGGAAGAAATCCTGTTTTGCATTTACAGATTATAGTTCAGATGTTAGTATTGACTTTTAATAACCATAGAATAGAATTTATAGGGTTAGGTGATGTGGAGAAGTACCTCCGTCCATGCAGGGTTGAGGTGTGATGGAGAGAAGTTTCTCAGTCCAGTTTTCTGTCATAATTATTGTTTTTACACAAGTATATTCTGCTCTCACTCACAAACCCTCTCTCGTTCTGTTTCTGTCTGTCTCTGTCGTGAATCCTCCACAGCTTGTAAGCGTAAGGAACAGGACCACGGCCGGAGCGAGCGAGGAAACATGTCCAAGAAGCCCCGGCTGGTGTTTACAGATGTGCAGCGGCGGACGCTTCACGCCATCTTCAAGGAGAACAAGCGTCCATCCAAAGAGCTGCAGCTCACCATCGCCCAGCAGCTGGGCCTGGAGCTGACCACGGTCAGCAACTTCTTTATGAATGCACGCCGACGGAGCCTAGATAAGTGGGTGGACGACGGCTCCGGTCACCCTGGCCCCAACGGCTGCATCAAAGCCTGAAGACGGACTGTTCTGACCAACTCATGGACTGACTTAACTTCGGTGGAAAAGCTTTAAAACTTAAGAAACTTAAAAAAAAGACCTTGAAGCAACGTTTTGCCCTTAAACCTGTACTATATTGATATTTATAGTATCCAAAGATGAAAAAACAAACCAAAGACTTGTTTGACCTGCTTTAAAATGTTTGTTTCAGCAACACATTTATGTGTAACATACTGCAAAAAGACTATAATTTTACCCCCCCCCCACCTTCACACACTCACTATCACTGGTCTCTAGCTTTACTACAACCCTCCTTACCTCCCCACCCCAGTATCAATCTATCATTCGCCATCCTTATCTCTAATCTGATTGGTTGGTTTTAATGACGGGTCCCTAAATGGAGGTTTAATCAGCCTATTGACAGTGTGATCTGCAGCTGTCCACAGCCTTGAAAAACAGCCAGAATGTGGAGCTCTGGTGGGATTGGCCAATCAACGATAAAGAAAATAATCCTGCTGGAGCGACCGGACTGTTGTGCTGCCTCATTCGGATGGATGGCGGTGGACTGTCTGTCTTATCTGTCCGTCGGTCCAGCTGTCTGTCTCTCTATCAAGCATTCCAGACAGACATGGGGAAGCCCAAATGTAGACTGCTAACCCAGAACCACTCCCAAAAAAACGAAACCAAAAACCCCCCAACCTCAACCCACATGGTAGTGCTTTCTTCCAACATGCTGAAGCGTTTGTATAATTTAAAAGTGAGAAACCAAAGCCTTCTACACCCTGACTCCTCTCATCCAACTTAGAAATAAAACCCCTGAAAATGCTTAAAAGTAATTTGACCAAAGACTGTATTTTCTAGCGGATAAAATGTTTACCTCATTCCCTCCCTTATCTCCTTAAAACAGACTGTTAGTTATAGAAGAGGAGAATGTTTCTGTTCATGGTCCATTCACTATTTTGAGTCCTACTGGAAATAACACATAATAACATAACCCTGAAAGTTAGATAAAGACATTTGCCTTATAGATGCCTTTTTGAATCAAACTGAAAGTGAAATGCTGTTTGTGGAGATGGATCCTTACAGATATAACCTTTCCTGTAAGTTTCTACTGCTAAGTCTGCTTTTTTAACGCTCAAAGCCGTAAACAAAGAAATCCGCTCTAGGGTGTTTTCTCCTCACTGCCGGCTCTACGTGTGGTCCGACACTGTGAGGTAGACAGATGGCCTCTGATGCTTCTTTTTTCTTCTGAGGACAAACTGTGTCCCCACTCTGATAACAAGCGTTCAGCGTAGCTCCGTCATCCCTCGCGCACCTCATACGTTTTAGATTTTTATCTCCTCATCGGAGATGTTGGGCGGAGGGGATGATATCAATGATCGAATCAATTCCAGGTGCTTACACAGCAATGTCAGCTCGTCACCTGAATACGAAAAGCACCACATCCCCCCCCCCCTGTTGGCAATCCCCAGCTCTCCCCTCTCCCCTCCCCGTCCTGCCACCGTTCTCCTGGTAAGCTATGCATTTCAGCACTAGGAGGAAAGCACTACACAGGGCTGGCTCAGGGCAAGCGCAGCATTTAGATATATTAAGCTGGCCCATTGCCATCGTCCTACTCATGGCCAGGGTTAGCAGCTCTACATCCATCAGAGACAAGCGCTTAAGGAGAGAAGACAGAGAGCTGCTTCATCGTCTCCGAGAGAAAAACCAAAAAACAGAGAAAAGACGACAAGAGACAACAAAAAAGAACGTGTCTAGACCTGCTGATGTTTTATAGTGTGAACCAAAGATGCTACCTCACTCAAGTTCCATACGTGATTTCTATCACTTTGATGATACCAAAGATAACCAAAGATTTTTTCTCATTGCACGGCCTCTACGAGTGGTGTGTTCAAAAGATGTTGTGTGTCTCCCCCTCCCTCCCCCCATCTCCTGTCTTTTCCCTCTATGCTCCTTTCTTCTTCCCCCCCGCCTCC
This sequence comes from Pleuronectes platessa, assembly GCF_947347685.1. Lineage (NCBI taxonomy): Eukaryota > Metazoa > Chordata > Actinopteri > Pleuronectiformes > Pleuronectidae > Pleuronectes > Pleuronectes platessa. Next base: position 12,774,663 of record NC_070626.1, read on the forward strand.
CACCTGCACTCCACCCATGCACCCCTGCTCTGCGTGCTCTTGCTTCATCTGTGCTCTGATTACAGCTTCATAGATGGTAATGCTGATGTAGCTATAGGCAGATATGCTGATCCGACCATAGATACACACACACGAACGGCCAGGCAGGTGCCTGCGGGGTACAGAGAAATTTGCTACAGGAAAACTTCAACCACTTTGTTGGCAGAAAAGACAGTTGTTATGTAAAAGCTGGCATTGTGGCAGCACCAGTACATATACTAAGGCTGGTTCATCAGTAATTCAGGATGGGAATTTGATGGTACCCCGCTCAAGTGCCATATGTTGGAGCTTTATTTCCAATCGGCCTCAGCCTGTGAGTTTGTATCTATAAGACTGATCCAACAGACAGGTCGGACATCTTCACCAGACAGTAGGCAGACAAGTTGACAAAGCCATGGGCAGAATTGTTGAATCAACTATAGGCAGACATGTTCCTGAAAGTAGAAGCAGTCGTGTTGCAATCTTTCTAAAACTCCCAGGACGAGTGCCTTGCTTGAACCAAAGTGTTAAACCGCTGTTGACCTCTCACCTTTGACTCTGTGAATACCTCAGCCTGTAGAAAGGCCACTACTAAAGAAACAAGGAAAAGGTTTTTCTTTTTCTTTTTTAAATCACACCGTGGTGCTTTCGCCAGCGCAACCATGCAATGAAAACATACCAAAGGAATTTCTGTTGTCCACTTCTACAGATGAAACCAAAGGTCTTTGTTTCTTCTCCTCCCCCTCCCACCTGCTCTTGTCCCTCCATCCCTCCTCTCCCCCAGCCTTCCTCGTCTCTCTGCTGTGTGTAGGAAGGTCCAGCACTCTGGCCGTGCATGTCTTTACCAATGTCTCTGAATACCTCATAGTAATAATTCCTTTGAGTTCTGCATTGAGACGTCTATCTGTGAGTACGGCAGAACTCCAATCGTGTGGTAATTGTTATTGTTACTTCAAAAAGCTGTATGATTATCTATTTTGTAGTTTTGGTTTTGTTTTTTGGCAGAAGTGCTCTGCTTCAAGTCACGGAGGACAAGTTTCAGGGTTGATGTATGAAACTTATGGGATGGAGGGAGAAGCGTATTTTTTATCAAACATTGTTTTATGCCAATACTATGATGGTAGAATATTGCTTTAACAGGGTAAAACCAATTGCTGTGATATTGTGTTCATACTTTTCCCTTTTGTCTACTTCTGTGCTGTGATTTTAATTTAATTGCATTTTTGTATCGTTTTAACCACTGCTTTAATTTATGCATTTGTAGAAACTCTAGATTTGTATATAGTAGGTTTTTTGGAAAAAAACGAAAACAAAGAAACAAAAAAGACAGTTTTATGTTACAGCCTTATCGCCCAAGCTTAGATATGACAAAGGAGTAGTTTGTATTTTTCTTCAGCTAAATCCTAGCCGGCATTTCAATGTGTGTTTTAAACACTGCCAGAAACCCAGACGGTTGATTTGCCAATGTAGACAAAGTCATACAGGAGCTACTTTGTTGAACAGCTGGCAAAAAGCAGTGTGTATGTGTATATGTGTTTTTTCTATTCTTTTGACTTTAAAAAAAAATACTGTTATTTTATTGGTATTACTGCACATCCAAAGATTTTTAAAACAAACCAAAAATTTGAAAAAAAAAAAAATGTATAATGTTGAAAAGCACTGGCATTTGTGAGGTAGACTTGTTGAGTTTTGATTTGCCATTCGCACGGGTATAGAATATAGAAGGCGTAGGGCTGTGTAGACAAGCTTACTCTACCATGTGGGGAATCTCCTGTTCAATGTACAATCTGAAGCATCTGAAACGAGGGCTGCAAGTCCTGCTCACTTTGCTGTCTCATGCACAGAGTGAGGTGGAGTAGAGGGTGGGCAGCCGGTCTGCCAGGGGCCGTGCCGCGGAGCTGGGTCTGTTTTTATTGCCGTGGCACCGCCGCCTCGCTCCATCTAGTATCTGTTCTTTTGGTACGTACTCGTGTAATGACTATGAGCAAAGTCTAATAAAACTGCAAAAGAACCTTACCAAGGAATCAGTGTGTGAGTGTGTACAGGGACGATTAACTGGATCACTCTTCTTCTCTCTGTGGATGAGTGTGTGTGTGTGTGTGTGTGTCCCAGTACTACGGGTATGCAAGTTGTGAGTGTACTTCTTTACAGTGTGTTTGTCTGTTGTTAAATCTGTTTCAACTGCATATATAACGTGTTTTGTGTTAGCATGTGTGGGGCTGACTGGTGCTGATATCACCACAGTAAAACTGGTCGTCAGAGGCCTCACTGCTGGTGCTGTTTCCTGTCTGTCACGTTCAGACACCACTTAGTCTCCGAGGACATCAACTAAATGTCTCTGACACATTACACAGGCATGGTATCCAGTCATTGTGTCACAGAATGAATTTAAAGAATGAGTGATGTGTTGTGGACCTATGTTTCCCCCATTTTTCTATTTGATTTTCCTTTATCTATTTTGTCCATAAGGAGTTCCCATATGATGGGTAGCTTAGCTACAAGTCTCATAACAATACTGCAGCGCCCAAGACAATCATCTGGATCTCTCACGCTGGGGAACTAGTTTCTCACCCACAGAGGGGTGTCCTCCAGCTATTCACTCACAAAGATGCTTGAAGGGTTTTGATAAACAAGCATATTTGTCTTCACAGCCATTTAGGAATAGATTACAGTAGTGGTTCATCTTGCACTCACATTTCTAAATGAAAACTCATTGCTCTCGTCAGCCTTGTGCCCTTGTCCAACTCTTAACTTTCTGTTGACCTCCTTCGCGACTCACAAAGCTTCTTCAGTTTTCAGTATGTGTGTGTGTGTGTGTGCGTGGATGTGTGTGTGTGCATGCGCGAGTGCCAGGGGGGCAATACTGCCGCTGTTTCTCTCAAATGTATAACTCCATGTCACATGACTTATTTTGTCATTGCTGTTTCCCGAGCTTTGCTACTGCTTTCTCAGTGCCGTGCAATATCATCTGTTGTGATTGCTAAGCAAATGAAAAAAGAAAGAAAATTTGAGAAGCAAGTGATGATGTCATCCAGCTTTTTTCAGTGTTCAAATGTTTCAACATTTCTGTAGTCACAAAAAAGTAGAAAAATAAACAGTTGGTATTTCCAGCTTCTGAAGCCCGACTCTTGTTATTATTATGGTGTGTTTGTGTGTGTGTGTGTGTGTGTGTGTGTGTGTGTGTGTGTGTGTGTGTGTGTGTGTGTGTGTGTGAGTGTGTGTGTATGTGTGTGTGTGTGTGTGTGTGTGTGTGTGTCTGTGTGTGTGTGTGTGTGTGTGTGTGTGTGCGTGCGTGTGTGCCCGTGTGCCTGTGTGTTACATGGGTCACAGTGAACTGAATAAGCAGTAAAGTAAAGGCACTGCAGTGTGCCGGACAGTTGAAGGATGACTTGTCCATTTATAAATGTACTGTCCCTGAGTGAGAAGTCAAACAACAGTGACCCAGGGGACGCCCAGTACCTGGTAACGTGTCCTCACCGCTTTAGCCCAGGTGCACTCATGTTTGTACAACATTTGTCTCCTGCCCTGTCCTCTTCTTTTTTAATTCTAATGCATGTATGGACAAAGGATAGATAGATAGATAGATAGATAGATAGATAGATAGATAGATAGATAGATAGATAGATAGATAGATAGATAGATAGATAGATAGATAGATAGATAGATAGATAGATAGATAGATAGATAGATAGATAGATAGATAGATAGATAGATAGATTGATTGATTGATTGATTGATTGATTGATTGATTGATTGATTGATAGATACAGAGCTAGATAGATGATAGATAGATTTTTACTAGATACAATTTAGGTTTGTTGCATTATTTGTGTTCTGCCACTAGATGGTGCTATGACATTGGTCTTTCAAAACACAAGGCTCCCTTTATATTGTCCTCGGCTATTTTTTTTCACGTTGGATATACCAGGTTTAATGCCCGTATATAAACTGGTAATGTTGTTTGGTCAGAGTGTTTGTGACCTTTAAAATATATGAAGTAAATAAAGATAAAGACAAATGAAGATACATTTCGAATTGATTTTAGATTTTTCTCCATCCCAACTGTGTCTACACATTTTCCAGATTATTGCAGCAAATAACTGGGCTACAGAGACAATCTGGAATTTTTAAATGACTTCCATCATGAAGAAGTCACAAATCAGTAAGAAAATTACATCATGCATAATTCAAAGATATATTTTCTGACATATCTCTGCACCCTTTGGGACTGGATAAATTACCTAAAATTCACATAGATGGAAAAAATATTCGGGATCATATGGTTGGATTGACGCCTTCCTGACATCACGTTGAAGTCAGAAAATGATGTAATAGAGTGATGATGACATCAGGAATCCTCTTTAGTGGACATATATTTCCCATGCATCTCCTTTTACTCCTTTGAGCCGCTTAATCTATCTCTGCTGTATTGTAAATAGGATATCCTGAGCTTTCCAGTGAAGTGGTGTGCAATAGACTGAGATGTTGAGTACTCAGTCTTTCCGTCCAATTGGCCGGCAGAGGAGCAAAAACATTTTATTGAAAGTGGAGAGGAAACTCAAATGTAGGGTATGTTTTTTTTTTTTTACTATGATAATTATAAATCCTTTTGTTTATTTAAATGTGAGAGATATATTGAGGTTCTAAAAGTAGTTAAATAATGTATTTTAAGCTAATAATTTGTGAATGTCAATTAAAGCGCAGACTAAGACCATCTAAAAGTATTTAATGACTCCACATTGTTGTAGGAGACAGAACTGAAGCAGGGAGGATTCTGTATTTGAACACTGCAGTATAGTGATATTTTTACATTATTAGCAAGAGTGGCAGAGAACATTTTGCACGTATTTATTAAATTTGTATTGAACATTTATATATGTATAAAATATCTACACAATAGGTTAAAACTGCAGCACCTTATACACTGCTGCTTTCAAAATAAAGCCTTCATTATGTGGTTTGCTAAGCTGGTTTTGTGATGTGCAGGTCCTCAGACAGGCTGATGAGGCTTCATTTATCTAATCAAAGAGTGTTTGAACCACAGCATTAAACAGCTGTTGGATTTGAGATTAACTTTGTAAACTTTGCTCTCTGGTCAAACAAAGGCCCACAATCGCCTGGTGGGTGTTTGTATTCTGATGGACTTTATGACTCTAGATTCTCTGTCACTTGTTTCTGGTATAAGAGGCAAAGGAAAGCAGGATTTACAATTCAATAGTTTTTTGAACATGGACTTTATAAATAATCTTCAATAACTAAATAATGGCAAGAATCTTAATCTACATTTGAGGGGTTTTTTTTGTGGACAATTCAAAACACAACAGTAATAGTGCTAATGATTTTAAATCAAACTCAAGCACACTGTGAAGAATCTATCAGTGTGCAGCGAACAATAGTAACGCACAAAGTGCAGCTGTCAGACAGATTTGTGAAGCAGATTCTCGTGTCCTCATTTTGGCCTTTGCCTTTGTTCCAAGAGGTTTCAGCAGAGAAGAGATTAAAACAAAGAGCGCTCCCTCTGTCCCTTTTATTTGTAGCAAAATGACAATGGACCGCCGCCTGCAGTTATGAGAGCATGTGAGCAGAAACACTATAAGATAAATAGCTGTGCTATGTCATTTCTGCAGCATTTATTTGTAATGTTTAATTACAATGGAAATCTTTAATGATTAGCCAACGGTGTGTGTGAAGGTCCATGGATATTTAGGATTTGTGTTTAACATTTAATGCTTTACCACATCTTACAGTTTGTGTAGCATCGGCTTGGCTTTGATATGAATTTCTTACTCTTTATTCTTTATCATCATCATTATTATGTTGTTGTTCTTATTTATGTTGTTGTCGATCAGGTTTTAGATTTTTGTTTAAACGTTTGGTATTAATCATGATCAGCCCTAGTTTTGAACCGTTTTCCTGCAATGATAAGTTTAAATTAATAAATAATAGAAGCATAGGATTGTTTTTGAAATATAGCCCACAGCTTCTGTTTCCCTTACAATACTCAATGAGCACAGTATGAATGACACGCTGAATTACTGAAGCTGCCTTTTGTTTAATAAGTTGGTATTCTCAAAGTAAAGATAAGCAAACAATTATCCAAATAAAAAATTCAATAAAGCCATAGTCAGTAGTTGCTGCATTGGCCAGAAAGTTAAGTGTGGCTTCATAAATCTCTGGGCCACTCGGGGCTTTGTGCTGTAAAGTAGAGCAGCGCTGACACGCGCACAAGCACGAGCTTTGGCTTCGTACGGGCCAGAACAAAATGTTCACCACGGAAAAGAACGAACGCTCACGTGCGCACGTGAGCTTGCACCGAACCCCACTGACCAATGAGGGTCGCTCGTCTCGTGTGTTTGTCCCGGTTCGCAGCTCGCGACCCGGAGCTCCGCCGCCAGGCACCGGGACGGAGGAGAGGGGGACCCGCTGCGGGAGGACGGAGAGGTTTGGCTCCTGACATCTGTGTTGTCACGTGACCCGGATCCGATCCGAACTTTTTCCTCGGTACCACTTGTGAGTTGGCGGTTGCTATGGCTGCGAGTTCATGCGAGGCTGGCAGAGAGGGAAGTGACGAGCTCGGCTGTTGTTGGGACACGTGACTGGAGCTGCACTGATCTGTTGTGACAAGCAGCGGGGAGGGAGGAGAGCAGGGAGGCAGACTGAGAGCAGCATCGCGGCCAGGAGCACCCGCTGCTGCGTCCCGTCCGCATTTCGTCCCTGACATGTCCCGATCCACTCGGTCCTGTGTGTCGTCAGCGCTCGGTTAGCCTGTCAGCAACTCGCTAACTTTCTGTGGCCAGCGCTCGCGGAGAACGTCGCAGCCCCGGGTCGGAGGCGTTGACTCGGGCTTGTTTGTTTGAGAAAAGTTTTAATGAAGACCACAAAGGAAGTCCGCACAGGTGGCGTCTCGAGGGTTGAGTAGATGGCGGCCGTTGGGGCGCTGTGTGCGGGTTGGACACGGAGAACAGCCGCCTGATATTAAAGCGAGGAGAATGATACAACACGTCAAGTCGTAGAAGAAAATACCGAGACCCTGCGTCGGTGTGTTTGTCTGCGGCTGTGGCTACCTGTCTGCCTGCCTGTCTGCCTGCGCAACTCGACGGGGGTTGGGGGATGTTTGGCGAGGTCGTCGTCACCCGCAGACGCGTCCACCGCTCGGCGACGACACGGTTAGTTGGTTGAGTTGTTGCTACCTAGCTAACCGAATTAGCAGGCAGCCAGAGAGTGTTGTTGGCCGGAGAGGAGACACCGAAATGCATCGCGACGTCCACTGTGGTGAAGGTGCTGCAGTTTGACTCGGAGAGAAGCCAGCTCGCTAATCACATTACAACTAGTCGGATTGGTGACCAGCTCCAGGAACCCGAGCGTCCGTCCCAGTACCTGACCGTGGCTGTGCCTGCGACCAGCTGTCTGTTTGTTAGTCAGTTGGACAATACAGTGCGAGTCGATGGGAGCGTACAGTAGCATGCTAACAAAGCGATGCTTTGTTGTTGGATAGGGGGCCGCTGGCACCAGCACGCAGGCTTCACAGCTGATATTATTGCTTAGCCACTACACGGTCACAGAGGAGGGGGGGGGGGAGTTCAGGGTCCAGGCACCGCTGTGTTGCTGTCAAAGCTGTGTCATAGGAGACTGAGGAGACCCCACAGGACTGATGACACTGGACAACATGAAGACCGAGAGAGGTACGTAGATCACACATTTATTTATTTATTTATTTGATATACATTCATCTGTGGAGGGGAATGAATGGTGAGTGTGTGTGTGTGTGTGTGTGGCACAAAGTGCATTTCCAGCTTTGCTTGACTGATCTGTACCCATGTTCCTGAGAGCCAAATCAGGCCAGGGGAATTATGTAACAGCTGGTCAGCCTGGTCACTGGTTATGTGAATTAACAAAGCCTGACCTGGGTAAATGAGGACGTGCATGCACAACACACATTTTCTGGTCTGGGATGTTACCACCAATGTCAGCTGCTTTCTCTCCTAACCTGCAAGATCCTCCTCCTGCCAAACACTGTGTCGTTTTCCAGTTGCTCTTGTTTTGACAGGGCTGCAGTGAAATGTCCCTGACACCCACCCCGTTGTGGAAATAAGGCTCCTGCCGTATGCTCTGCAACATGTTTACATGTCGCTCTATCTGCAGCTAGGGGTGAAACGGGGACAGAGGGGACACCCTTGTTTGTCTCAATGTGATTATGCTAATTCTACTATTGCATTTATTCGTTAAGGCTATCTCGATACCTTAATCTCTGCCCTGACGTTGAGTTTTGTATAAGCTCCTTTAGCGTATAAACTTAATGATTGGTTGTGCCTGGTTGTTTGTGGTCTGGGGTCAACAGTGACTTGATTCGACAACACAATAGAGCCAAATGTGGAGGTGTTGAAGGGCCACTGTTCTCAGTCATGAGGAGATTAGCCACAGTCAATCAGTGATTTAGTGTGTTTGTATGAAGGTTATGAAACTGCAGTCAGGCCTCTGAGTGGTCAGAGCGAGATCTTTTTAGAACACAATACGCTTGTAATGGGACTCCACAACACAAAGTAAACATATGCCCTATAAGGGTCTAGACTTTTAACCCTCTCCTTGCCTTGCAGTTAAGATCCTTTATATAGAAACACTCACTCCAGACATCTGTGATTTGACTAAAAGGGCACATTGACAGACACTGTACAATGTAACTATAGCCTAATAGTGCTCCGCAGCAACACTGGCGTTATGTGATCTGGTGCTGGATGAGACATTGACTTTCAAATTGCAGGATTTTAATATTTTAGTTATTACAAAATACCTTTTGTATGTTCTCCTGCCTTGTATGAGCCAAAAGCTGAAGCACTGTCGACCGAGGCACATTGCTACTTTATCTGCTCTATGCCCTTTATGGATTGTCACCATGTCAGGTTGGCGAGCTCACTGTCATGTTCTAATTATGAACGCTTGTTCTAGCTAAAGCTGCAACACAGCATTAAGTCCCTGTTTGACTGGCAGATGCCGTGGTGCTATTGTTATTCGAAACATACTGTACTATTCCTGTGATGGTGCTACCAGATTGCTTATATGCCAGATACCTTGCTCTCCTCTCCATTCTCAGAGAATGAGGCTGCAGCACTGAGAGGAGTTTATTACTATATAGCCTCGACCATACCACGGTTGACACATCGGTCAGTTCACTGCCCTGATGCTGGGCTGAGCGTTCCTAGGAGAGCCTAGCTGTGTTGTGTTTGAGAGGGTGAGCTAGACAAGTCCAGACGTGTTCATCCTACACAAGTCTCACAGGCTGCAACCTCCTGATCAGGTGGGTGTTAAAAGTCAAGCCACCGATTTTGGGGTTGATGAGGTCATGGATCAGGCTGTAGCCTGTGATACCTTGATCCTTGTTGGGAACACTGGGAACTCCTGTTGCCGAAATTGATTGATTGGTTTATAAACAGGCGTGCTTATGACGTCAGCATGTTGTCAATGGGCTATTAGTTTAGCTGCTACTCTTTGTGGACTACCAGCAGAATGGAAGTCCTCGTCATTCAAATATCATATCATCAAACGTAAAGACTACAAGCAATCATGTGAGCTGCTTTTTGCTGACTCGACTTCCTGCAATTGGACTGAAAGTCTGAACTATCCCAAAAAAGGTTTTTACACTTCAAAATATTTAACAATGGTTCAGTTTGATGTGGACAGATATCACCTCTTTTTGTTTATAAAAGGTTGGTCCATTGTTACAGACCATGTTCAAAGGCACAATTCACACCTGTTATTCAGTTTAGGACTAAACTGAAAGTCAGTAGGTCTGGGAGGTCCAGACAAGGCAGGTGTGAAAGTGCCATTAGTCACCGCTGTAAAAACACAAAAAGGAAAAATAACTTATTTTTAGAGATGCACCGATCAATCGGCCGCCGATTAAAAAAGCCGGTTTTATATCCAATCGGCCACAATCGGTGACCTGCCGGTCACTGTCGTAATTTCCGGTTTTCGGCCGATCAAACTCACCCGCATGCGCGGTGCGTAGCAGCTCAAGGCGCCCAGAGCAAAACAGCTAAAAACTAGCAAGACTCGGGAAGAAAACATGTCGCTGATTTGGACTTATTTCACTGTGTGCCAGGACGACCCAAAACACGCTGTTTGTAATGCTTGCAAGTCAAAAATAAGCCGTGGGGGATCAACGCCTAAGACATTTGGAACAACAAACTTAATACGCCACTTGGAAAAGAAGCACCCAGGTGTGTTTAGCACATATAAGGACACTGCCGCTAAGAGGAGGGATGCAGCAGAGTCGCAGCAACCACAACAACCCTCCACCATGGCTGCTATGTTCGACATCAACACTGAAAAGTGCAACGCCACCACTAAGAAAATAATGGAGTTCATGGCTCTGGACGACCAGCCGTTCAGCGTAGTACAGGATAAAGGCTTCGTAAACCTGATGAAACACCTGAGTCCACGGTACAAATTACCAAGTAGGCGGTACTTTTCTGACACAGCGCTGCCCGAGTTGTTTGAGAGAGTTTCAAGCCATATACACAAACTGCTGGACGGCACTAAATCCCCGGTCAGTTTCACAACGGACATTTGGACTTCTAACGTGAGCTTAATGTCAATGTTGAGCCTGACTGCTCAGTGGCTGGATGATGAATTTGAGCTACATCAAGTCCTTCTACGCTGTGAGGAATGCCCCGGGTCCCACACCGCCGACAATCTAAGAGCCAAATTTGACAAAATGTTGGCGGAGTGGAAAATCGATAAGAAGAGGGTTCATGTCGTGTTGCGTGACAACGCTAGGAATATGACCAAAGCACTGGATGATGGCAACCTCCCCAGTCTCCCGTGTATGGCACATACACTACAGTTAGCGGTGATTGAGGGACTGCAGTCTCAACGCTCTATCACTGACGCTGTGGCAACAGGCAGGAGAATAGTCACGCATTTCAAACACTCATCGCTAGCCTATTCAAAACTCCACGCTATCCAGGAGGAGTTGGGTCAACCCACGAAGCGCTTGCAACAGGATGTCCCCACGAGGTGGAACAGCACATTTTATATGTTGCAGTCGCTGTTGGAACAGAAACGTGCCCTGGGCTTATACGCAACAGAACACGAGCTCCCGGCCGTACTCACCACAAATCAGTGGGGGTTAATTGAGAATTTGTTGAGCATCCTTGAACCTTTTGAGGAACTCACTAAGACAATTAGCTCCTCGTCAGCCACCGCCGCAGTTGTCATCCCTGAAATCACCGCACTGAAGCGCCTTTTGGGGAGAGCAGCAGACACAGACCGTGGTGTGGGCACTGCCAAAGCCACGCTGTTGGAAGCAGTCCAGAGAAGGTTTAAAGACATCGAGAAGAATCCACTGTACGCTGTGGCCACTGCTATGGATCCCAGGCAAGTTATAACTTACTGCTAATAATGTTAATCAGCCCACTACTATTCTTAAATGAATAAGCATTTGCTACTAAGCTATAGGCTAACGTGTTTGCATGGGTATATCAAAACATAAAATTAATTAAAACAAAAAAAGGTATTTTTTGTTGGCCTTTTAGTGCCTGCTTGTGTATGTTCAGAGTGCACAACATTTATGTATTGCCTGGCTAATGTGGCTATATAATAAAAAATAAAATTCCTTTTGTCTGTTGATACAGATACAAAACCTGCTACTTCTCAGCAGAAGTAAAGGATGAGGTGAAAAGGGTGCTTCTGAACATGCTGGACACAGTGGACACCAGTGCCAGCAAACCCACACCTGATCAGCCTTCTGGGGAACCTGCAGCCAAAAGGGCAAGTCCACTGCTTTCGGTGCATGCTGAGATACTGAAGGAGAGTGCTAGCAATGAGGAAGAGCGACTGCTGGGCAGCCCTTCATCTGTGCAGTTACATCGTTACCTCTCCGAGTTGCCCATCAAGAGATCTGAAGATGAAACTGTAAATGATGTACTGAAATACTGGCATGAAAACAAAACACACTACCCTGCACTTGCCCCGCTTGCCCAAGCCTACCTCTCTGCTCCATGTACAAGCGTCGATAGCGAGCGCTTGTTTAGCTTGGCTAGTAATGTCATAGACGAGAAAAGAAACAGGCTTTCTGGTGAGAAGGCAGAGATGCTTCTGTTTGTGAAGAAGAACCTGCCATTGATGGTTAAGTGATTGCATTGGGAGTGGGATGGAGTACTTTGATCACAACCTAAAGCTACCTGTTTGTATTGATGTTTTTTTTTTATCCCATATTATGATGCACTTTTTTATTTAGAGAGGTCAAAGGCCTGAAATGTGCAATTTACTTTGAGAACCAGTTTATTTTCAGTACATAATAGTGCACTTTATCTTTTGTTTGTATTTATTTTAGTTTTATCCTAGTTATTGACCTGTAAACTGGACTGAATGTCAGTGTTCAAAATAAATCTGCTCAGGAGGCACTGTTGAAACTCTCACTCTATTTCTTATTCTTGAAAAGGGGAGTTATGATAGCATATAGCCTACCACTAGTTGTGGTTTTAATTGCAGTTATATAAGCAAAATGTTGTCTGGGAGAAGGGTACTCAAGCCAACAAATATGGTGTCTATTATATGATTATAGTTATTTCTTAGAAAATCGGTATCGGAAAAAACGGTTTTGGCAGGTCAGACCTCCTTAAAAACCGGAAATCGGTATCGGCCAAGAATTTTGCAATCGGTGCATCTCTACTTATTTTTGTCGGAAAGTCTTCTCAACACCAATTACCAAGAGGTGAAATCTCTTACAGCCTTGTTGTCTTACACTTCGAAGAATGATCCATATTTAAATGCGTGATATATACATATATACATAAACAAATAATAACGCTGTTGTCAGCTGGGATGCCTCTTATCAGCTATTAGAATCGGTATCCAGAGAGAAAAAAGCAGATTTTTCCTTGAGGTTCATGCAGCTTCTCTTTGTCATTTTGTGTGAACAGTGCTTTTGTCATAAAGGTAAAAAAGGATCACTTGTGTTGTGCTCAGGAGCCTAACCAGAGTCATCTGACCCCCTTGTTTTTCTGTGAGTTGAGTTGTGCATGAGTCAGGACTGTGTGTCTTTGTATGGTTGCGTGCGGGTGTGAGGACAGAGTGAGTGTGGCAGAGTATGCAACAGATTGCTGTTGGCCTTAATAAGCGCTGTACCGTTGCACCATGTGTCTCAACTGACAGCTTTTACATGTCCTATAAAGTGTAGCTATAGAAAACATGGGACCTGTTTAAGCCAGTGGCCCAGAAAATGTCTCATTGTATCGCCAGTCTAACCATTTAAACCATAGTGTGATTGAGTTCCGATTTCTTTGTGTCCTTGAAAACATAAATTTGTTACAGTCTCCACACGTAGAATCAAAAAAGTTTTGTTCAAAGCCACACTGGAACTGTTTACACCATAAAAGTAGCTGTGTTTCATTAACTCTGGTCCTCATCACAAACAGATCAGTGAATAAATAAGACTTGAAATTAGATGATCATATGAGTTCATACGATAAAATGACTGAGCAGAGATCAAAGAGTCGTGACTTAGTGTTTCCTCCTTAATGCCCTGAAGCGCAACACTCATTTTCCTCTGCTTACAGGCAAGAGTTTAAACAATACACACAGAGGTGATCTCATAGCTAGTCATGGTGGAGAGACTCAGTCAGCTGGCAAGCCTCAGCACAGTTCTCTAGCTCTCTGTCATGTTGTTTGGTCTGCTAGTATGGCAGCACTTCCTGTCCGGAGCCATTAGTCCTTGGGGGAGGAGTTGAAAACGCACACACAACTTACTCGTCCGCCTGCCTTCTGCCGTGCGCTCAGTCAGATTACAGCTGCCCTGAGACGTTCCAGGCACATGCCAGCGGATCAGAGTGTACACTCTCACTGACGAGAGACCCAGATAACGCAAAGCGACGCACACTGTTGTTCCCGCACAACACCTGTCCAGCCCTGTGTTGTTCTCTGCCTTCTCCTCGGCAGTGATTTACCCCATGCTGCAGCAGAAGGTCGCCACAACAGGTGCTCTCTTGTTATTTACTCCCCTCACACAGTTGGAATCCACCTGTGTTGTTTGTGTTTTTTTTTATTGACATGTTTGGTTACAGAGTCTCTGACTTGTGCTGATTAGAAGTACTGTCTAATGTCTTTACTCACATGTCTGTTATTATTTGTAAGTGAATTGTAAGTGTACAGTTTGTATTCATGCCAATTTACATTTATTTAGAGGCCTAATAATTCGTTTTTCTTACTTATACATTTCAACTTAGATATTGGACATTTTACAGCGAGATTCAGAGCCGCCTTTTGTAATGAATACCAATAGCAGGTAGGCACTCAGCTGTGCGTCACTATCCTGGCCCCTGGTTTAACCAGCCTATATCAATGCTGTAGTTACAGGTTAGACTGTAAGTAGCCCAGCTTTGTCTTGTGTCTGCCTGGGATTGGGCGCCTAGTGCTCCCAGTCCGCTAATACTATTACAAAATTACTGGAACATTTCATTCAGCTCATGAGCTCTTCATCACAGCATGTATATTTGTACATGGATACATGTATGTATGTGTTTGTGTGTGTGTGTGTGTGTGTGTGTGTACGGACATGTGCGTGTGAGTGTAATGCAGGTTTAATGCTTTGGATCACTTGGGTCATTGTGAGCTGTGTCCACACACAAGGACATAAAACAGAGTGTACCTATTTAGTACGACTACTCGTGTTAACAAGCTGTACAGACACACAGAAATACACTGGCCAGACTTAGTGCTGGACTGGCTGAACCAGCCTGGGTCGTATTTCTGCTGCCAGGGTGCCACTGAGCCAGTGATGTCATCGCTTATGTTCGTCACATCCTCCCGCCCCTGTGGCTCCACACAGCCAACCAGCAGCAAGCTCTGCAGGAACAGGAAGAGCCATCTGGACCTGATGGGGTTGTGGTGTGGATTATAGCTACGTCTCCTTTTCCTGTGTGTAACAGTTTGCGTGTCTTTGGTGTATTAAGGTTGTCTTCTGTTGTACTTTTGCGTTTCTTCTTTAAGACGCCCATAAGCTGTCTTTTATGATCTGGCAAAAATAAGGGTCTTGAAAGTTTTTAACTGTGCTACGTTTTTCCTTTTTTAAATAAATCAGCAGCCACCTTTCATAAAAACTTTTATATTAATGCTTAAAAGGATAGTTAACTGAGAAATGAAAAGTAACTCATTAGATACTTGCCACTATGCCAATAGAGGGGTTGTTGAAGTGTTCGAGTCCACCAAAGACTTGTTTCAGTGGTAAACAGCATTCAGCCAAATCCAATGCAATTTAACATAAAACGCCTCGATACTGCTCCTGTGGTGTCATCCAAGTGACCAAGACACTGAGCAGGGTTAGTATATAAACATGTTTTTATATCATCAAAGTGGCTGAATAACTTAAATACAGCAACTGTATCTCCATGACCAATTAATTCCTAGTGACCTTTATAGTGTGCCCATCCTTCCACTTTATTATTAGTCATTGATGTGACATAATTAGATCTGTGCTTAGCTGCAAGTTCGGTGCAAGACCGAGGCCTTACTCAGAAACCACACAATAACCAAAAACACGAGCGCTCACGCCTGGCACGAATGTTTTGAGTATTTCTTTGTCATCCTTCCACCATGACTGTTATTTTTGGAACAGAGAAACCCCAAATGACAGCTTTGTGTTAATCTCAGCAGTGTTTAGAAAGGACTGTGTCAAGGGATGTTTGATTATTGTAATTCTGCATGCTCTGTAAGCGAGGGGAAACCATGTACAGGCAATTTTGTCTCTCTCTGACCTTGTAGTGAATCAACTTTTCCCACTCTCGCTCTCCTGGTCTGCTTTTCCCAATCCCTTTTTTCTCCTCCACTCCTCTCTTTTCTCTCCTCCTCGTCTGAGTCACATCACATAGACTTCAGCTACTGTAACAGCTCAGCACTTAACACCCCCACCACCAGTCTCTGCTGCTCATCCAGACAAAAAAACATATTGACAGAAATAGAGCTTGGTTGACTTAATATCTAAAACACCAGAATGAAATGGTTAATAGTATTGCCTGACATTTATCAGTTTATTGATTACCCAATTGTGTTGAAATGTTCCTATTGGTATTCATCTCCCCCATAATAATTTGAATAAAGGTCAGAAAACATAATGTCGAACATGCGTTGCATTTCAACAATGTCTAATATTAATTTTCACATTGACCTGGAGGGTACTTTAATGATAATAATTAATCATCACTGAAAAAGAACTCTAATAAATAAATCAAGGAATAAACGAGAATAAACTTGATGAGTGTGTTGCTTTTTTGCTTAGGGGTTGTGTTTGTAAAATTAATTGTTTTTGAATGCGGTTTTCAAAGTTGGCTGCTGCACTTCATCCTTTTCCCCCTTTGCCTTAGTGAACTCATGCTCTTTCATGTGATGGCACTTCAGATGTGTGAGGGGTGATGGGGCGGCAAAGAAGTAGAGATTTCCTGGAAAAGAAAATTGCAGTTTTCTCCAGGTGAAACTAATACACTTTAAAGACGCGTACTCATTACATGGATAGATTTGCATACTTGCCGATGCCCGACTTGGCATTTTTGGCAGTATCGGAGGCATTTCCGGTGCTGTAATGGAACACCTAGTGTTTTCACTCATCTATCTTAAAAAATAGGGTATGCCTCAATTTTGGTTTGGATTTTGAGTTCAACATTATTTCCCTTTTAAAATCTTGGAATTTTTTTTTTATAGAGTTTAATGAGATTTCCCAGAATGGTTGTTTTTAAATGATTATAAACAATTTCTGTTAATGCAGACATAATATGAGGATATATTTACAGTGCTATAACAGTAGTTCTCTTTTTAAAATTAGGAAATACAAATCTAGGATTTTTTTCAGATGCCACTGATTTATTCCATTTGTGTCTTGCTAATGTGGACCGTCATGTACAGTGACTCTGACGAGGGTGGAATCCGTGTCAGGTTTAGAGGTCTGCCTCCAGACACCACACATATTTTGTTGCAGAGAGTGTTACGCAACGAGCACTTTAATCTGGTTCATGTACCGGACACCTCGTCTGTTGCGGTGTCCCCCTGCTGAGTGTGCTGTGCTGGTCCAGGACAGAAACGCCATTTAAAATGAAAAAAAATTCTCCATGACTCTGTGGATTCCCTCAGTGAGTTATCACTAATGAAAATGAATTAGGAGAAATCCAGTGTAGATTCTTGGAGGATAATTGATCTGTCTCCAATGTGACCTATTCTGTTAGAGTAATTGAATCATGGCTACAGAGTACACAAAGGCACACACTATCAATATCTGTTAACAGAGACCACCTCAGGGGCTTGTTGTGGAGGCGTTAAGCACATTGGTTATTCACAACAGGATGAGGTAAAGTTAATTTGAGAGTCACCACCACTATCTTCTTTCTTTTTTCCATTTTCTCATCTTGTCTCTTTCAGGGCAACAGCCGGCCTCAATGAGGAGTGAGCGGTTCCACTGTCACCCTCAGTGTTGCTTCATCCTCACACCAAAGCAGCTGACAGTCCGTCTGTTCTGGTTAACTGGGTTACTGTTCCTTTTTTTTAAAGGTTTTTAGAGGGTGGATTATTTGGTTAATATTGAATCTGTGGTCAAGTGAGTCCCGACAAAACTAGGTTTAAAAAATATAACCGTGAAAAGCAGAGAAGCTGGAGATGTTGTTGAACGTTTGTGGCAGTGCAGCTTTAACAAGAATAGCTGGGGGGGGGGTTTCAGCCATGTCAAGACTATGGTCTTCTGCTTCCTTGTCCTGAGTTGTTTATTCCAGTTACCAACCACCTGGATCTGCCTGTGCCACAATTTTCACTTGGCCCTTTAAAATCGCCGCGGCTCAGATTACTGAGTTCAGATTCCCCTTTCTTGACATTGGCATCGGCAGCACAGGAGAGGTCACAGGCCTGTGTGTTAATGTTGGACTGGGTGGCTCCGGTTACAGTAAGAGGCTGGTTTGTCCTACTGCCCTAGTGTCCTGTACCCTCTAGTAGTCCGCTTGCTGAAATTTAAACCGCTATAGGAATGATTTAGTGACAGATACTGCCGGTGCAGGAGACAGGGATTTGTTACGGAGATGACATGGACAGACTTTTACAAAGTACTTTGGAGCACCAAATGATCATGTTTAACATTTTCATTCCCATAAAGAAATCTTGATTTTACTTTTGCCCTCGTTCTAATGAAGCTTGGATGTCTGTTAATAAGCTTGTATCTCAAGTGTAATGTTGAAGCTAGTTAAAGTGGGACAGCATGATTGTTGGCTTTACTGGGGAAACCTAAGGCCCTTTTCCGACCTGGTGTCAGTGATCCGATTACAAATGGACAGCTGACACAAGTACACATGCAACCAAGATGCATTGAAGACACATTTGAGAACTGATCGCTCAGACCACATTCAGAGGTGGTCTGGGATGCACGTTACCCATCAATGAAGTTCTAATGGGACCACTTTCTTTCAACTGTGTGAATGCAAATGGGTCAGTCAGTGTCGAGTCATCATATGTTTGGGTCGCATCACAGCAGATCTTCATGGAATTTGGCATTGCTAATTTTGGCAAATGAGAAACCTGTTTATCTGAAATTATTTGTGTTTCCGACCCTAATAAAGGGAGATACGGGCGATAGAATTAGCAACTTTAGCACTTTAAAAAATACAGAGACCATTTCTATGTGACCTATATTAAGGCCATCCTGGGTCTCAGTGAAGGAGTGCCTACTCAGCTGATGTCCTCTGAACTGCTGCAATTTCACAATGTTTCCAAAGTGTTTTTGCGCTTCTCAGTGTTTCCCATTCATTAATTTAGTATTCGTGGCCACCATCACAATATTAACTTTAATTGCATCACATTGATTTCCTATTTTGTTTTCCTTTTTCTAAATGAGTAAAACTTTAAGTAGAACTGCACACAGCTCATTGATTTGCTCCGCCTCTACTTGCCTCTTCTATCCTCACACTGACACACACACTCAAATGCATTGACAACAGACCAATCTACATCATAAGCATGGTTAAAAACAACATAATTGTTTTTGCATATAGAGTAGGAAAGTTAGATCTGGTCACAAGTGGTCACAGAAGACACACATGGAGACAGTTTCGAATACCTGGTATTAACAGACGAACTTAGCACTGTCCACTTGTGATCGGCTCACTCCTCACAGATGTTAATACCAGGTCTGAACAGGGCCTAATTTCCACCTTGCCAACCTGTATCCACTCTGCAGCCACGTTACGTCATAGGTGCTGTCAGACAATGACTTTATTCTTGCCTGAATAACAGGGGCTAAAAGGGGCCCCCTCTACAATATGTGTAAGTAAGGTCAAACAAGGCAATGTGGATGGGAGGCACGGTAAACTCCAGGTTATTGTGTCCCAAGATCATTTTTCTGGCACTTCGGGAAAGATGATAGGGTGATCAGGAGACACTTGTGAAAAGTCGTTATGAACGAAGTAAATGTCACAAGCACATGATATGCACTTCAGTCCCCTGCATGTGTGCCCTTTCTTCTTACTTTACAGGGCATAATATTTTATCTTCTGCACTAGGCTTGACATTTACTCAGCCCTTTGTATTAATATCTTAAAGCTGCCCAGTGGAACCAGCCTTCTACTTAAAGCCACTGAGCATCTCATCTAAATAATGGGGGTTTAAGTGCTGTTCTCAAGGACTTATGTTGCTATGGCTGGTTGAAGATGAAGGGAGCGTGAAACCTCATGCCTCACCTACAATGTCGCAGCAGGTTTGGGATTTTAATTTACACCTGGCAGAGAGAATGCAAATTTCTGGTTAATTTAAGGTGAGCCAATCACTGAAATCTCATGGCAAAGTGAGAGTATATAATGAAATCCCACAGACTCCTGGCACTCCATCCACGGTTACCTAACCGTGATAGGCTACCGTTGTTCCCGGAGCTTTCATCCTTCACTCTGACCTAATACTGTACGAAAGACTGAACAGCACAAGGGATTTTAGGGGGATTTGTGTACATGAACTCAACAATAGTTCACTGTCGAGAGTGTGGATTTAAACCGGATGAGTTACTAATGCTACATTTTACACTGTAGAACAAGAAGATCAGCAAAGACAGACACTCTCATTTTAATCTTAGATCCACCCAAATGAGAACAGCTTATTTGATTTGCTTTATTAGCATTGGCGCGAGTCACAGGGATCTGGCACAACTTCAATTCCAAGCAAGATGTATGCAATAGAGGGACCGACATGATGACTAGTTGAGGCAAGTTTTAATAAGTAGAAGTTTTAATTAGTAGACATGAAGCATCATGAGCCCTACTGTTCCCACATCAGCTGAGATGAGTTTTATGAACTAAGCTCTTATGCCTCATGATGAAGGTTTTGTTTCCACTGGGTTAGAGCTTGTTTAACATGTGACTTCACAAGTATGCAAGTAGCTTCGCTTCTAAAGAATAGCTCTGTTTAAGGCTCGCAATAATGGGAGTGAAAGAGAGGGCAAAGTGGTTTTTCAGTCTGGGCCGATGCTGTGTGTGTATTTGTGCATGTGTGTGTTTGTTGTCTGGCTGTGGGAGAGTAATGGCAGCTGAGATCACAGAACAGAAGAAGGGTTCTCCTCAGCTGGAACTGTATTAACGCTCCTCAGCCAATCAGGGCCTGTTGCTATGTGTGCTGAGAATCTGCCCCTTTGTGTTGTAGAGTGGGAGGAAGAGGGACATACTCACACATGTCATAGATCCCAAGCCCATTCCTTATAACCCACTTCTCAGTAAAGGTAAAAGTTGAGAGAGACAATCTCAGATAAACAAACTAAACTCACACATGAATGTGAATGCCCATAGTGAACTTAATGGTTCACTTTGCCCAGTCTGTTAACAGGAGTTTAAAACAAATGTGATATGTTTTTACTTAAGCACATATAATTGAACCTGGATCAGCTCTTTCTCATCAGTGATCTTTACCGTTACTTATGGTCATTTGGCACAAGCAGGGCAGTTACTTGACAGACCCTACCTCAACTTCCTGTGTATTTTAATCTTGTAATACTCAAGGCCGACAAAAACAGGAAAGGTGAGCTGGCAGTGACATGTGATTCATGTTATTAAACACTGGAAACACAATTGATCCTGTTATCTCTAACAAAGCTCAGTAGCAGCACTCTGTGTCTCTATTGTGTGACGGAAAATTCAGACACACTCAGAACAACACTCATGCTCTAACAAAAAGGAATCAGAGGCTGTATCTACACAGTGTACATAAACACACACATAGAACAGGAACATTAATTGTCTATAAACCCTTTGATGTCAAACTGTAGTTCATTGTCGCAAAGACTCATATTGGTTCATAACATTACTATACACAGAAAGACACTGCTCAATCACTCTGATGGGAATGTTTAACACTATGTCTATGCTGCCTTAGAAATAGTTGTCATGTAATTAACTATTGTCCACTGGTTCCAGGTCAGTCAGCCAGTGATTAGGGGATCCCCTTTGTAGATTTCAAATAATCTGTGTCGTTGCCATACTTTAGGAAAGGTTAGTTTAGCCTTCTAATTTCGGTGTGTAGAAATAAATGGAATATGAATTTTAACGATTTTACGTTTTGTCTGCTGGAACTTGTCTCATAATTTTGCAATAATTTAAATTATTCTATAAAGTATCATTTCAGACAGTCACTGCAGTTGCTGCAGGCTGACACCATCACCAAGTCATCAAACTCTAGATTATGGGAATTAACACTTTGAAATCAGTGAGCGAGAGAGAACAACAAAACATGAGAGCTACCAAGTTGTATCTATATTTATCTCACTGGGGGCTGCAGTGAGGAGGAGATTCAACATGGAATAGCTGTCAGTGTAATAATCTCCCATTCTGCCTCTGTTTATATATTATAGAAATGCAAAAGTGAATGTACATATGTGTACAGCTCTTGATAAATGACAATCCATTCACCTCACAGAACTGAGAACTCTTGCATGGAGGTATGAATTAAATGATAATAGGGTTGTCACATGCCCCAAACGTGTATTGGAACTATATTTATTCTTTGGCCCATCCACATTTTCATGTCCACACATGATTCAAGGTCATGTCATTACAACATCGTCACAAGCCTTCTTTGTAACTATAATTCCATGCATTTAACAGTCTCACAGACAAAAGGTGTTGGTGCAGACAGAAGCTTTTACCTTGAGTTGTTTCCCATCGACGACATCCTGCGCAGTACGTGATCAGAATGAGGAATTTTCAGCGGGGAACATTGAACCTTCACTGTCTTTGTTCCATTCAGAAAGAGCTTGATATTATTATGTGTTAAGCTGGCACACCTCAGCGAGCTCAGCCGACTGCTGCCACTACTGCACAGAGGCTGCCTGGAGATGCCATTAACCCACAGGCGCTCCCAGCAGGCTGGTTATCTAGAGTCTGCAGGTCTGAGAGAAATTAAATCATATTAACTTGAGACCTGAAAGAGCATTTCAAGTCTCAGGAATCTGAAATATTCTCTAGTGTCCTTGCAGTGTTGATGTTCTTTAAGACATTGGTGCAGTTGCACTGACCTTTGTTCTTGTATTTGTTTTTTATTTGTCTGGAGAAAATTGACTTGGCCCCACTGGAGCAGTCTGGGCTTTAGTGTCGTGCTCAGGAGAACCCCAACAAGGAGCTGAGGATGGTGGAGTTATTCATTTAGTTTCAAAACCAGTCTGGGCTTTAAAACTGGAACAAAGCAGTCACATAAGCTTTATAGCATTCCTTAAACTGTTTTTTAAATTTTTCATAATCTCAGTTCATTTGAATGCCGTATAAGCGTTAATAGATTAGTCATTTCATAAAACAGATCAGTAGAATTCAAATTTCCTTGCCTATTCGATATGTCTGCAAACACGTTGTCTTCATTCTTCTCTGTCTCAATGTCTTCCTGTCCTCTCTGTTAACTCACTTGATTTGTAGCTTGTGTTTTTTAAATAAGAATCTATTTGCACCCAGGTGTCTGTAACCAACAATGCTGTTTGCTCCTGGGTTAAATGACAAATGTTGCAATTTAGACAATGTGAAAGCTGAAAGCATCGGTTTTAACCCAAATCACCATCTGTAACTAGAAATAAAAAGTCATGATTTGTAACTACAATAATAAGTCAACTTAGCTCAAAGTCAGTATTATTCTATACCCTGAAGACTCCCTGATCTTCAGGGTAAAATACATGCATTTGACTCATCCATTCACCACAATCTCTTCCCTATGCTGACTTTGTCACTCTTTATTACTGATGTCCTAAAAACTCTCTGCTCGTAAGTCAATCAATCAAATTTTATTTGTATAGCCCATATTCACAAATCACAATTAGTCTCATAGGGCTTTAACAAGGTGTTAAGGTCCTTTAGCCCTTAACCATAAGAGTAAGGAAAACTACTACTACTACAAAAATAATAACATTTGAACAGGGGAAATAGAACGTAGAAACCTCAAGTGGTGTTTGATAAGCAGCTGATGGTGGTTAATGTATGAAACGCCACTCAACCTATTGAACGTCTTCATTGCAGACATTTGCACCAACCTGTACGCAGGGTTTTAGTGAAAACACACCATGAAAGAGAAAAACAAGACGCTTATTGGTTGATCCATTGACATGTTAATAGCTGAATAGCTGCAATGTGACGGTTTCACCTGAGAGCAAATAGACACTTAAATCCAAAACAATTTTCTCAGATTGTAAAGTATGTGTTGTGCCAAGATAAACCTCATAGCCAAGTTCAGTATTTGTTCAGTATTGTCATTTAACAATTCAAAGTTGACTTTATACGTTCTAAAATACTGTATGAAATATCTTTCAACCACAATCTGCTTCCTTAGTGTAGAAAAGCCTTGAGGTGACAAAGTTTACATTTTTCAGTTTTGATGACAGGCACTGCAACAACTTATCATTTCATTTGTCTCCTTGTGGGCATGTGGTGACATGCAGAAAGCTTTATTTTTTATCAACAACTCAGCTCATGCCAATTTCACCTAATTCACTTTATTCACAACGTTTCAAACATTTGCATGAAATTCAGTTGACATGCAGTCAACTGGAGATGGATATTTCACTTCCTTTCGTTATTCTTTTCTCCCTCTGAAGTCTCATCCCACCCAAGCTGCCAGCTGCCAGTATTATTTCAGATTCTCTGTGTGTGTGTAACACTCTAGATGTTAAGTTATAACCCAGTCTTCGATGAGCTCATCAGTGTGGTGTCCTTACTGAGATGTTGATACATCAAGGTTTTTATTCTTTCGGTTATCTGCCCCTTGTATATATTTTTTCCGTCCAGTACACAACACAGATACATCAGTGATGATGAAAGACTGTCAGGGCCCTCGCTTCATTTGAATGAAACTTTTGTCATAAACAAATGAAACACAGAGAGTGCAGCAAGGGCTGAGCAGAGGAGGATACGAGTGGTCTTAGCCATTTGGGTTTTTACACAGCATTCAAATTAGCTGTGGGTGTACAGTACATGTGTGAGTGAGCAGATTTTTCTGTAGAGGGACAGCCCCACAGTGATTGTGTGACCACTCACTTTGTCTTTCTCTCTCCTTCTGTCTAACACTACTGCATATAAAATGAAAATATTGATCCCAGCTAAAACACAAACAACATACTCACCAACCACACAAACCACCCTGCTCTCTGACAGGTCTTAGGTAATGATGAATCACACTAGTATGTGTGTGTGTGTCTAACACCATGTTGGCTGTCAAGGCGCCTGACCCCTCACCGTTGTCCTGGAGGCCCTTTTCCATCCCACATGACTTTATACTGATCTGTTGGCCCGAGGACATGGACACAGCTGAGAGGTGCATGTGCGTTCACATGCAGGCCAAACCAGCCGATCTGTAGGCGGGACTCCAGCTGCACTCAGTGGCAAGCGGTCACAGGTTGTCTAATAATAAGATGCCTGAATCTAAATCCAACCTGTTACATAATTCACATCACGCTTTATCAGTAGATAGAGGAGAGGTCAAACACACACGGAAAAAGAGAAAGATCACTGGTCTGTTATGTGTCATGTATTTTAGTTTGGGACCGAAAACCTGATTGGGCTTTCCTGATCGAAATATTTCCTGTTTGCATTTCTCAATATGTGTGAGTAGTTGCTATGGTACAACTCTAAATGCATGCAAGGGGACCAGGGGAGAAGGAGTAAACAAACTTGGAGAGAGTGAGGACAGAAATGCACATTAATTAACAAGTACAAATTTGAATTGATGAGAGACAGATTTCTCATTTTAAGAGGTGGAGGAGCAGGAAAGATGATGTGGGATGATGAGGAGGAGAAAGTATTGAATCCTGCTTGTAATGACTGGTCTCAATGGAGATATTAATTGATTGTACAAATGGCAGGATTACAGATAGATGTAATGTGTATCCAATGACTTAATCATCCTGATCAGACTAAACATTGACTCGTGTATTTTTCTCCCTGGATTTTACAATTGTATCTTAAGTTTAAGCTCCTTTCTGTCATATCTTTGCAAAGGTTTCATCCTGTGGTGGTTGGGCGTGTGTGTGTGTTTCACAGGAATTCTTTATTCAGGCATGACTCTAAAGAATGACAGCTCTGTGCGTACACAGAGTGGGCCCCTTTAAAGCCTCCAGCTTTAGTCCTTTGTCCTGCACTGCACATGCGTGTATGTTTTGTGTATGATGAGCTGTTTTGTGTGTGTTTTCTATGTTCAAATTTGATTTGTGTGTTTATGTGATGATGAGTTTGTTTATCACTGTCTGTGTTTGTTGGTATACAGGTGTGTTTTTGTCACGTGTGTTTCAAGGGGTATTTGTGAGTGTTGTGTTTGGTTTTCTTGGAAAGCAGCAATCTGACACCCACTGTGCACACATGACTGCCTCGTGTGTGTGTGTGTGTGTGTGTGTGTGTGTGTGTGTGTGTGTGTGTGTGTGTGTGTGTGTGTGTGTGTGTGTGTGTGTGTGTGTGTGTGTGTGTGTGTGTGTGTGTGTGTGTGTGTGTGTGTGTGTGTGTGTGTGTGTGTGTGTGACACAGGAATGTTGTATTCAGGCATGACACTCTAGTCTAAAGAATGACAGCTCTCATCTATGCGCGTACACAGTGTGGGCCCCTTCACCAAAGCCTCCATCAGTAGACCTTTGTCCTGCACTGCACGTGTGTGCATTTGTTTACAAGGAGTTGTGTGTATTATTTGTAGTTTCAAATTTGGTTCAAGTGTTTAGGTGAGGGTGAGTTTGTTTATCACTCTGTCTGTGTTTGTTGGTATTCATGTGTGCTTTTGTCATGTGTGTTTTAAATGGTGTTTATGAGCGTATGGGTTTGACTTTCCTAGAAAGCAGCAATCCAACACCCACTGTGCACACATAATCTGGGGCTGTGTGTGTGTTAAAGGGGGGGTTATGGGGAGCCCACCATTTCTCAGCAGCTGTTTTCCTCTGCTCCATTAATCACTCTTATCTCCGCACTTTATCTATCCACGCTTTCTTCTCCTTTTTCTCATCTCCTCCTTCACAGAGCAAATCTTTAGCGCAGATCCCCTCACAGTACTCTCCTTCCCCAGCACAGACGTGGGTATATACGTTAACCCAAGCCCATGACTGTTCATCCACTACATTCAAGCCAACCATGATGTAAAGTCACAGTCGATAAACCCTCGGACCTTGAATCTTGATCCTTTGTCGTATATTACTCCCTCCTGTCGCTTTCTATCTTTCACTGCCTTGCAGTTGGTCTCTTTCTCCCTTTATGTTGGAACCTTTCCAATCGGAGCCCATAAAGAAAAAGGAGATTGTCCCTGAATATAGCCTCCCTTTCCATCTCTTTCAGCCTGCACTTATTCAGCCTACAGCTGTCTAACAGTCCCCCCCCTTCCAGCTCTCCCTCCTCCGTCATGTTTTGTGTTGGAGTGCGCCTCTCTCCACGTGCAGCAGCATCTCAAAGGCATGTGGGAGGAGTTCCCTGTGAGGAATGTGCGTGACTGGCTGGCTTGCTGCAATATGTACACAGACACACACATACACAGCAACAGCTTGCAGCTCACACTTCTGCAGAGCCAGCTGAGAGGGACTCTGTTCTCGCCAGCCCCATAATGACGGAGGGGGGAGGACAGGGTGTGTGTCAGCTCCTGCACCTCAGTCCTAATGCGGACCCGACCTCCTGAAAAATTATCGAAACATAAAAAAAACATGACCCAATATTTGTTTGATTCCAATTAAATGAAGGCAGGAGGCAGGCTCGAGATTGTCAAGCAAGCTGCTTTTTCTTGGATGTCCATTTGTTTGCTTGTGGTCCGTGAAGAAAGACAAGCTGCGATTCTCTGTGCTGCTGCGTATCAGCTGCCTCCTGCGGGATTCTGGGAGCGTTCTCTGGAGGAGTACAGGAACTAGAGAGCCAAGACAAGCTCTTCAACCGTCTGCTAAAAATACCCCACTTCAATCCTTTAGCGTCAATTCTAACACAAACCGAGCAGGGTTTGTTAACGTGGCAGGAGCCAAAGCCACACCTACACTTTTACTGGTGACCTAAAACACAGCAGTGTTACCCCTTATAAACAATAAACAACATTATTCAGCTCTTGAGAATGAGCGATCCAGCCTGAACGGTTCCTTCTCTGTAGTTTTTCAACTGTTCATTTAACAGCTTCTATTTGCTCCCTCCTTGCCTTCTTCAACACTGAAAGGTTGATTCAGCCCTACTCCGTCCTGCCTTTCCTGTCCAACCCCACCCTTAAGCAAACTTCGACTGGAGCAGCTTATTATTTTTGACCCGTGTTGTCTTCGTGTTCATTTCTATCTGTAAATGTTTTGTAGGTGAGTGTGAATTAATGATGTGTGTAAATTCAGCTGACATTGAAGATGTAAATATATTCCTTTGAAGCAACCTCTTGTGTCATCTGCTGCCGTCCTCACCACCCCTTCTCTAAACAAGCTTTTCTAGTCTGAGCTGAACAGCCACATCCACTTGAACAAAAAAGTAAACACTTTTGTGTGAAGATCATTGCAATGCAGTTTTCTGTGTAAAGCACTTTTGTTGCCCGAGCATTAGTCACGCACAAGATAATAAAATAAGTAGTTTCACTGCTACTTTTTTCCCACTTGGTTCCTTGTTTTCTGTTGAGGCGTGAATTAAAACCACACGCTGACCTTCTGTGCCTCTGCCTCTTCTAGATACAACGGAGGAGTTTTTTGAGTATGATGCGGAGGAGTTCCTGGTGTTCCTGACGTTGCTCATCACCGAGGGAAGGACACCAGAGTATTCTGTGAAGGGCAGGACCGAGGGGCTGCACTGTCCGCCAGCCCAGTCGGCCATGCCGCCCCTTCACAAGCACGAATGTAGTGACAAACTGCCTCAGGTAGCACACATGTACACACATCTGTGTACAGTCTCTTTTCTTTGTTGTTAGTGTAAACACAGGCCAGTCTCTTCTCATTTTACTAGAGGTTGTTGCTGCTTCATTCGAGTCATGAGAGTGAAGTAAGGCCAAACAGAATGCCGATTTTTTTGTATTGTTAATAATGAGATAAGATGAGAGAAGCGTTCTCTTATACACACACATAGCACACATTCTATTATTGTCGGAGTAGCTGGCCTAAGCAGCACAAGTGTACAGTCACAAGCATTTAGCAATTATCAGCTTTACACAGATTTGCCTCTGCCTAACCCTCTGACTCATTGTTTAGTGCTTTGACCGACAGGGGGACAAATTATAGGGCTATTTCATTGTTTTAATTAATTGTAGTGATTCAATTATTACCAGTTTCAAGCTAAACTACAGTCAAATTCCCTAGTATTACCATTTCAAATTGTATTCTTTTTTTATCATCAAGTCTTCAGTTACTGCACTTAGACAAATACTGTCCAGCATCAAGAAAAAGTAACAAAAATCCTCCATATGCAGAATTTCTTTTGTTGCATTAATGAGAATATGATAGGTGGCTGACACTTTCAGTTTTACCTCATAATAACACATGTTGTTTTGCTGCTCTGTGCGTCATGTGTCATCAGACTTCATGCACATTACACACAAAGGCCTAAAGATTTTTATTATTGCATTTAGATGTGACTAAATAAACTCAGAGACCTTCAGCTCTAAGTGGAGTCTCATCTGCTTTGGCCCTAAATGTTTAAGGCCAATGTGTTGACCTTCATGAAAGAACACTAACCCTCCACCTTTGTCTGTGGCTGCGTGCGTGACCAGTGTCGGCAGGCGAGGCGAACCCGTTCAGAGGTGATCCTGCTTTGGAAGAACAGCATCCCCATAATGATCGAGGTCATGCTTCTGCCAGACTGTTGCTATGGCGACGAGTGCCCCCCGAGTGACCCCATCAGTGACCCAGTCATCAAACAAGATGCTCTGCTGCTGGAGAGATGGACCCTGCAGCCGATTCCAAGACAGTAAGACAAATAGACAAATAATACCCTTTTATTTTTTAAAGCGCATCACTTTTACTCACATGTACTCCATCAACCGGTACTGGCCCATGTTTTAGTATGAAATTGGGGCTGCATTTTAGTCTAGACGTGTAAGAACGAAAACCTTTGGAACTAATGACGTTGACACAAACATTCACCCCTTGATCGGGTCTTATCAGTCACAGTGTATCGCTTCCCTGATTTATTGCCCTTCTATCACGTGACTGTTTTTCCAGAAGCAAATAAATCATCAGCCTCAACTAACAAATTACAAGCATTGCTGACCTTGTTGTATTTGCTATCACTTCTTCAATTTAGTTAAACTCTGCATTTTATAATGCTACTTTGGCTGTGTGCCCAGTGTATATGAAGCATCATGTGAAATGTTTTCTAGCTTGTTAGTATGGACAACCATTATTTTTGATTTGGAGGAAAAGGACTTTTGTCTTTTATTATGTAGCCTAAAGTACATACACTTTTGCCATTTGTACAGGTGAAGAAAACAAGCTTTTTTTTGAATTCTTGCATGGTTTCCTCATACCATACTATTACCACATCTGGGTCAATGCTGAGTGAAAAACTGTTAAAATGAATGAAAGTATGTTCAAGTCAGCACATGCACCAGCTTGTGCAGGTTTCACCAGCACGTCTAGCCCCACATGGACTTGAGGTGTGCGTCAACAGCGAAACAGCTGTATTCAAAGAAAACAAATAGCCCAGAGCATATAAGTATATACTCTATGGTGGAGTTGTAAAATCCATTCAAGACATCTTTTTGTGTTAAATACATTCAAATTTCAGCGTTTTTCTATTATTATTGACACCTCAAATGTGTAAAATTACATTGTATACATTTTAATCTTGCACGAGATCCAGAGAAATGCAAAAGTGAATACTTTCAAAGCCAAATATAACTGATGAAAATAAAAGATAATTGGTTTGGCACTCATAGGGTTGATTAGTCTGACAGATTGGCCCACTTTCCAACTCGCATATGTTGCAACAGGGAACACTGCGTCTGACAAAAACACACACTCGTATATCGCTGAACTGTGTTCTCATTAACCTGACATACTGGCACATTTCCAACTCTTTTAACTCTGTTTTCACAGAAGTGGCGATCGCTTCATTGAGGAGAAGACCCTGCTGTTGGCTGTTCGCTCCTATGTCTTCTTCTCCCAGCTCAGCGCCTGGCTCAGTGCCTCCCATGGCATTGTCCCCAGGAACATCCTGTACAGGTCAGATATAACACTCACACACATGACACTGGTGGGCTGAAGGTTTTCCACTCAGGCTGTTGGAGCAGATTATTAAAGCGACAGGAAACTGTAGCTATGTGTTTTCTAGTTTAAAGATAGGTGTAAATCTGTGTGCAGTCTGATGTTTTAAAAAAGGAATTACAGGAAGTGAAACTGAATCTCTGGAGGCTCTGATAATACTGAGATATTTAAAGATGTCAGAGTTAACAATGGCCTGTTTATTCAACTCCTCTCTGTTTAAACAGGATCAGTGCTGCTGATGAGGAGCTGGTGTGGCAGTTCTCCCAGCCACCTTCAGAGCACATTTTCCCCGTCCCCAATGTGTCCCAGAGCGTTGCAATGCAGGTCCATGTGCAGTCGCTCCCCCGACAACCGACCTACCCCACCCTAGCCTGCAGCATCCACACCGGTCTGCCTCCCCTTTACAGCAAAACCCCCAGCCTCAGCCCGAACCTCAACAGCCTTGGTGGCACGCCCACCTTAAAGAAGAGCCAGGACCACAGCAGAGAAAACCTCCTTCACAACCCTAACATGTTCAGCAAAAGCTCTGGTCTTCTTCTCAATGGATTACCCATTCCTAATCTTCCCATCAACAACATCCCCATTAACAGCCTTCCTCACACTGCTGTGTCGCCTCCTTGCAGCCAGAAGAGCAAGGAGCCTGGTGAAAACAATGTTTATCAGAACGGAGAGCTTCCGCAGGCCAGTGTCCCCCAACGTCAGGGCTCGCCACTGTTCCAAAGATCCTCCCATTCTGCCACGCCGCCCCGCTCCCACTCCCCATCTCTACTTCCCACAAGTAAAGCAGGAAAGTGGCTGTACTCGGCTCTCAAGAGCTCGTCGAACTCCACACAGGTAGAGGACTATGGGTCTGGTACCAACAGCAGTGAGTTTTCAAAGGGGACCCTCCCTGACCCCCTGAGAGCTTTTAAGAGTTTTTCCATGGCGGAGCCACCTCGCTGCCCCTCCCCAAGGCCTGCTGCAACTGAAACAAATCCCCTGATTGGCTCCCTGCTGCAGGAGAGACAGGAAGTTATTGCCCGCATTGCACAGAGGCTCAACTTCTGCGACCCTACAGCTCCGCCGCTCCCTCCTGGCCTTTTTCCTTCTGACAACCCTCCCAAAGCCATGAGGGGTAGTAACCATGACGACATAACTGCCAGTAAGACCAAAGAGCCTGAGGTACCGCTATATGAATCTGTGGGACGCGTGTGGCCCAGCCCCTTCAACACACCTGTGACTGACACTTCTTTGAGTAAACGAGAGAGTACCTCCCCCAAACCTGCGGCCTGCAGGAAGCTCAAAATGTCTGAGACAAGAGACAGAGAGGAGGAGAGGATTGGAGAGAGAGAGCGAGACAAGAAGAAGGACAGAGATGGACAGAGGGAGAGAGAGAGCTCCCTCATCGCCCAGGCAGTACAAGACATCACCAGACTCATCCAGGAAAGACTGTCTGTCCCCTCTCTGTCCCCCAGGCACAGCAGGAGCAACAGCCCTCTGCACCATACGCACACGACTACAATCACACACACAGTCCGCACATACACGCAAGTCACACACATCCCACAAGCCTCACACACTGCCAGCAACGGCCAAACCAACGGCCACATACCCAGCCAGGAACCTCACAGGGGCAGCACGCACACCTCTGCCACACATGCACCCGTTTGCACAGACAAGCCCCAAGTTGATCTGGGGGCCGGATGCCATTCTCCCCGGGCCCAAATTGGTGCTCACTTTACACTTGAAGAATCCTCATCAAAAGGCCAGTCCCACACCCAGGCTGGTCAGCGTTTACAAACCCCACAGGACAAGCTCAGAGTCAGGACACCAAGCAGCCATGAAACCCCCCCTGCCTCCCCCGTCCTCGAGAAATGCCCAAGGAATGCCCAGTTTTTCAGTTGGACTTGTAATGATTCAAGCGAAGCCACGAACTGTAACATAAACCACAACCACAGCAAGCCTCAGTCCCAGGTGCAGGTGCAGATGCAGAACTGTGTAAAAGCTCAGGCATCTGCCCTCCAGGATGAGAACCAGGCACCCACAGAGTGCTCCAGCACCTCCAGACCTGACATGACTCTGCCTACGACTGTTCTGGTAAGGGAGTCCTATCTTAGTGGGTATTGATGGCCATATACTCTTATCACCCATTCAGTTATCTTAAATTTGTTCCAGTTATCATGGCCTGTCCCAAGCTTGGTTTAACCGCATCGCATTTGAGTTATATTTAAAATTGTACTGGTATATAATTTCAGCAATTATTATGCAAATGAAACATTCAAATAAAACAAAAAGATTGAAACTGTAAAATTAAGTAAAAAAGGCTCTTTACGGTTAATAGCTTTTATTTTCTGGTAAATACACGTTTCAGTCTTGTCGAGAGTGAGATGAAATGATCAAGAGTGCTCTCATGTTTGTACACTATGTTTCACTATGTAGCTAGTGCCAGCAACTGGTCAGTCTCTTTATCTGATGACAAATTAGCCTCTGGGATCATTAGCCAGTATTTTGGGGCTTCTGGTGGAGATCGATATCCGAGCCAAGACTCAAGTCTTTCTTTCATTATACATGGTTTCTTTTATCACACAAGTCAAATGTTTCTCCTCACAAAACACAAACAGGGATATTTTTGTGGGGGTCTTAGGTCTAGACAACACTTTGACTAGTATCTATTAACAGGTAACAGCATATAAACACAGATCAATTTGAAAAGTCAATACCTTTGATTTTACCTTTCGGTAAATGTGCTGCCTCTTTTTCTCTCCACACAGACTCTGTATTACCAAAGCCTGCTCAAACATGATTGATCAAACTAGAAACAGAAACTAAAAGCTTCCCATCCCAGAATCTTGTAGCTCCCCCAAAGATTCTGCATACTCGCATGCAGAATCTGTTTGTAGAGATGAGCAGCTAGTTAGCTTAGCATAGGGGAAACGGAAAATAACAAAATCGACCTATTGGAACCTCTAGAGGCTGCTACCTGTCACAAAATCTCTTGCTTTTTTTTTTATTATTCAGGCAAATTAATCACATTTTTGACGGCTTGAACATACTCTAAAACTTCGCAGGCGCATTAGGCCTGAGGAAAATATACGTATTCTGGAGTGATTCGAAATGGGCATGGCAAAATGGCTCAACAGCGCCCACTAAAATGTAGCAATTCCATCTGGTTTAACCGATATTCTGAAATTCGGTACACCCTATATCATGACAGCTCAGAAAATGTCCTGCCACCAATTGATTAGGGCATCAGGAAGTCGGCCATTTTTGGATTTCTCTGAATATGTAAAGCTGAAAGAATAACCCTTATAAGTCACAGTAAGTCAGTAAGTCACAAAGACTTAGTATTTAACTCCACCCAGGATTTATACAAAAGACTACTTCAAGGGATTCTTTAAGCAAAGTGTTGTCGGTTTGTTTAAATGTCACAGTGTCAGTGGTCATAGATTCCTTTGATTTATAGACTGTTGCAAAGGTGAAAGATGTATACAATCTGACCTGATGCCCACAGTGCTGCTCGCAGTCCGAGTTTACACTTTTGTTCTTGTATGGAATAAACGAATAAGATATAATTTGTTAACTAAGGAGTTTTAGACATAGATAACATAACTCTATTGTATAACTTTCAGCCAGAATGTGAGTTTGAGTATTTCCGAGATGGTTAAATTATTCCTTAGATTTCATAAAGTAATGTTCAGGTACCAAATGGCATTCTTAATCAAAATCTCCGACTGGAAGTAACCTCCTCATTTATTTACACTGTTTAAAGAGCTTAACTGGGAGCAGGTGGGAGTGAAGTGGTAATTTAAGAATGGCATATGATCTACCATAATATGATTTAATATATAGAGATGAATACAGTGTACTTGTGCGCTTGGAAATAATCTATCTCTATCTCTGCAGCGTCCTCACAGCCCCTCCCCTCTGCGTCCCTGCAACAGCTGGAAGAAACAGAATCGCCACTCATTAGACGCCACAGCAACCAAGGCCTTCCACCCCTGCACTGGGCTGCCGCTACTCTCAAGCCCTGTAAGACACACACACACACACTCACACAGACGGACAGCAAATCTTTCTTCGCACACAACACTTTCACGCACAGTTTTACAGGCACATTAACTCACACACATACTAAAAATAATAATACATTTTATTTGGAGGCGCCTTTCAAATCACTCAAGGTCACCTTCCAATAAAATAATACAGGATAAAAGATAAAAGCATGAAAGATAGAAAATACATTAAAACAGAACATCAACATAAAAACAAAAACAACTGGCTATGAGTAGTAGTAGTTGTGTTTGTCATAACACCACACTCACTACCCTATACTGGTTTCCATTACTCTCTCTCTTTCTCTTTACTAGTTTAGAAGTGGGCCTGTGAATGTTTGTCATAAAAGGCCTGAAATGTCTGGCAGCGACTTTTATCACAGCTGGGCCACAAAGACGTGAGATGAGGTTAATGTACACACATGAACACACAAACACCCACTCAGGCGTGTGAGGCACGCGAGTCATCTTTGCCTCATCAGACACACAAAGTTGTTGCACTAACTTTGTAAGTTTAAAATACTCAGTGAATGTGTCAGTTTCCTGTCCGGTGATCGATCTTACTTCCACATATAAACAATAATGTGTTTTCCCACACACTCATGTGATTTCTGGTCTCACACAGTCTCACTAAAACACATAGACAACAAGATAGACATGGAGTCAAACATGAATGGTTTGAATTAAATAGAGATTTAAAAATGTAATGTTTGAAGTCAAATCGCACAGCTTCTGTTTTAAAGCTTCTCTCCTGTAATTTAAAAAATTAGTCACATTCACAAAAAAAGTGTAAACCTGGGATCATGTCACTGCAACTCTTGGTTATTGGGTATGTTTCTGTCTGCTGCAGGTTCCCCAGAGGAAAACTCAAACAGGCTACTTTGACCTGGACACCTCTCTGGCTGGGTGCAAGGGTTTGCCGTGGGCCTCTGGGAAAAGGTAAACACTGTCACTGCAGCTCAGTTTGTCCACAAAGATAAAGTCAGGGACATTTCACAGGCTCAACGAAGTTTCAGTCACTGTTAATGGACAGATCTATTTGACCTCCCACATCACATGATGATCAGAGGACCATCTGGATCAAGTTAATCATACTGTTTACTTGTTTTTCTCACTTTTACTTAGTGTATCTGGAAGCAAGGAAAACTCTTATTTTTGTGTTTAAAGATAAGTTATTGTGAATTTGTCCTTATTTAATTTACAGTATCATAAAAGATCTACAGTAGAGATGAGCAACTATATTATATTTTAGTAGTAGAATTGTGTGTGTGTGTGTTTAAAGATCAGACAATAGGAGAGCTGTTCTCAGTGGTAAGTTTAGGTCACTCCTGTTCTGCTGATGATTCCTGTCATGCTGCCACCTGCTGAACCTCTGCTGTACTGTGACTGAAACTAGAATCTCGCACTCAGCTCAAAATGGCAGACAGAACTGAACTGGCTTTATATACACTGAGCTTCAGGGGGCTGCCTACACACAGCAGATGTGGGTGGCAGCTCCGTGCTACTTTGGATAAAGCAGCTGTTCAGAGAGTTTGTTGTTCTGGGTTGAACTGTTCATTTCAACCATGAGAAGAAATTCATTTTTTTTTCTTTTAAAAGATTTGCTTGATTATAAAATACTGTAATACAGTAAGACATACATTACAATTGAATGCCTTGTCCTCCACTGAAATAAGACATCAGAATAACATACCTTTGGAGATGGTCAATCTCAAATAAATGTCATTATAAGATCATAATATTTTTTCAATTTAAGCTTCTTAAGAGTCTCTTGCACACTTTGAAAACAAGTTGATAGTGTGTTTTTTGTCCCTTCAGGGTGTGTCTGAAGAGAGAGGGGTACACGGATGAGTCACAGGACCTGTTCAGTGCCAGTGCTCCACCTGTCAGTCTCAGTCTGCTGGGAAACTTTGAGGTATTATTCATAAACACACTCAGACTTGTGTCTTTTCTCATAATAGTTCACTTTCAGTCAAATTCAACAGGATGGTCACAAAGGAAATTAATTTAACTGCTGCGCTTCTCTAGTCGGGCAGCGCCACACCAATTTGCATTTAGAAATGAATGTGGAACCTCTAAGCTCATTTTTCGATTTCCATTGGGCGTTATGAAATGTCAAACCACAGCACTTCTGGACACGTTTGGATAAATCTGCAACCAATTACAGCAATGGAAGCAGAGTGACAGAAAAATGTAAACAGACCACAGTGTGAAGAGAAGAGCTGCGATGATGCAGCATTCATATGTCTGAGCTTTTGTTGTGTGTCGCTATTTTTATTTTTAGAATTTGTTAAATACAGTGTTTCAATGCAGATGTAAGAATGGATTCACCAGACCTGTCCACATCAGCAACAAGCAGGACTCTTCTGTCAGTCGTCATATCAAACCCTTGCTTGCACTTGTTTCCAGGTTAATGCTTGTCAAGCATTGTTTTTCATTTTTATCCAGTAACTTTGCTCACTTCATGAACAATTGAGTTCCTGCTAGGGCGTAATATCAACATGCACGATATACGTATTTCAAAAGACAGCTTGAGCTGCGATAAATGGTGTTTCGTGTGCCACTCATTCACGCTCTGCATGTCAATATATTTGGCCATTCAGATGGAGATGATAATAAATTAAAGATATTCAGATCATTGTCTGAAGAATAGACTAGAGAGAGAACAGAGAATTGCGAGGCGGCTCCTTCAAATCTTGTGCAACCTCGTCTCATCTAAATTCTTCTGTGGAAACTTCGAGTGATCACGTTTGTCCTGGGTTAAATTCATCCTGCCATTTTTTCACATGGTTTATTTTTACCTCACATATAGCCCCTCTGATTATTTCAGGAAAATGTCTGGACTTCAGTATAAGATGAGATAAGATTAGATGTCCTTTATTCATCCCGCATTAATCATGCACACACTGTCATGCTACATGCAATTGGGAAATTCAATCTCTGCTTTTAACCCATCCGTGGGGGGACCCAGCACAAGGTACACATCACACACAAGGGCAGTGACCACATGGAGCAGTTGGCAGCTATATATTGGGGAGCGCCCAGGGAGTACTGCGTGTTTGAAAGCAGCTTTAATGTGTGAAATTTAACTGTGCTTCTCCAGGAGTGTGTGCTGAACTACCGCCTGGAGCCTTTAGGGACAGTGGAGGGTTTCACAGCAGAGGTCGGAGCCAGCGGGTCCTTCTGCCCCAGTCACCTGACCTTACCTGTGGATGTGTCATTCTACAGTGTCTCTGATGACAACGCTCCTTCACCATACATGGTGAGATAACTTGTTCCAGTCAATCAATGCTTTAGTCTTATTTCCCCCCATGCATGACTCAGCCTGTGTGCACAACTTTTGTTAGTGTGTTTTTGACATGATGTGATTGTGTTTTTGTACAGGGTGTGATAAACCTGGAGTCCCTGGGAAAACGGGGCTACCGTGTACCTCCTTCAGGAACCATTCAAGTGGTGAGGAAACAAATGTAGAGATAGAATTGAGTACTTGTGTCAATATGGTTGAGAACAAAGAACAGATTACACTTGGGAAAGGGAGACCCCTAGTGGCTGTAGAGGAAGATTTCTTATAAGGTATTCTGATATGATATGTATTTTCACTAATGGATTTTTTCTAAACTATAAGGATGATACAAACAGCATGAACAATTTTCACTGCATGTGATGTTGTTATGTCTGTGTAGTTATTTAAATCTGAGTGTTACAAACTTATTAAAATGTTGTGCTCTCTGCTTACGCCCCTCAGACCTTATTCAACCCTAACAAGACAGTTGTGAAGATGTTTGTTGTGATGTACGACCTACGAGCGATGCCAGCTGGACACCAGACCTTCTTACGCCAGAGAACCTTCTCTGTCCCCGTCCGCCGTGACCCACACAATCATGCCAGCAGGAAGCCCCACAGCCTGGGCCAGGGACGCACCTTGCGCTACCTCGTTCATCTGAGGTGAGATAGCCACCATTTTTCCCCCTTCCAGCAGCACTGACGCTTCTCCTCCCTTATTCATCCTTCCCTTTTTTTTATCTGCGACTTCCATCTCAAACAGGTTCCAGAGCTCTAAGTCTGGGAAGATCTACCTCCATAGGGACATCCGTCTGCTATTTTCCAGGAAGTCCATGGAGGTCGACAGTGGTGCTGCCTACGAGCTTCAATCCTTCACAGATTTGCCCATGGACCCACCTTTCTCTCACCGCTGCTGAGGCATGTCTCTCTCCCTCCTCCACCGAAGCTTCAACACACCTTGATGCCAGCGTTACCCTTACTCGGCCCGTGGCTTCTACTTGGAAAAAAAAAAGAGGACCGCAAGCCAATAAGACTTTCCTATCTTTTGCCCAAAATCGTAAATTCGATCCCCTCTGTCACCTAAAACTGTCAATGTGAGCTCTGAACCTGGGAAACTGGCCAGAAAGGAAACCTTGCACCATGTTGGATCAGAGGGGTTTGGTCAAAGGTTTTAGTTGTATGGTTTGTTCTCCTGGTTAAGAAGGCCTCTGATTTGACATCTAATTATTTTTCTTTCTGTCATGTGCATCCCCTCCACCGTCTGTCAGCAGAGTGGAGACCGGTGATTCGCTTCAGAAGCAGTTATACTTTAATTTCCCCAAGAATTCAGTCTTCTTTCCTCCTGTTTACTCGAATCAAAATGTGACTTTTACTTGACACAATGAATAAGTGTTGAACATTTATTTTCTTCATGAATGCAATACAAGGCCTTTTCAAAAGTAAGAGTTCAAATCCTTGCAGATTAGCTGGATTGAACTAATGGTGAACTCGGCTTTGACCCTGTGGTTCTGAGCTGGGAGCCAGCGGAGTGCGTATGGAGGAGCGTGCACCCCGTTGAAAAACCGTGCTGCAGCGCCATCCCCTCGTCCAAAAGAAACACGGATACCATGGACCACTAAAGAAGTCGACCATGCAATCAAGCTCCATTCAAATGAAAGCTTCACAGCAGAACATCAGAAGTGCACTGTGTATTTCTTTTCTCATTATAACTGGAAATGAAACAGAAAATAGTAATATTCTAATACTTTTGTACTGTTACAGAACCACCTTATCGGAAGTGTTGAAATAGTAAAAAGTAACCATAGTTTAGTGTTTACACATTCACTTTCAGTTTACATATCCTCAGTTTTATTTAATATTTAAATTAATATTTCAGTTACTACTTGTGACGTCTGTCATGCTAAGATGTAGTGCAAACTGTATATCATAGTATGTATTTTTGACATTAATATTCAAATCTGAAAAAAAATATATATATCTTCTAAAGCAAACTTGAACTCTGCCTCGTCTCTTTGTGTTTTAATATTTTCCTAACACTTCTTGTTCTGCCACGTAATCTCCACATAGTGGCATCCAAATGCCACATCTGATAATCTGCACTGAATTAAACTGCTGAGAAAAGTACACATGAGGTTTCATGGCAATGTCATGTGCACGACTCCTCACATGGGAGGAATAACAGAAGGAAGGGACAGCTGGTATTCTGCTGATTTGAGCACTGACCACCAGGCCCTGACTATAAACTGGTCCTGCTCTGTAAATACATTCATTACAGACATCTGAAGTACATTGTTAAATATATTGAATACCAATGTTTAAATACAAGTCAGATACATCATAAAGGATTACATGTATATAATTATAAAGGATGTAGTAAAGAAGTTTGTACATTTCAAAGGGAAATGGTCAATGTATTCCCTGGGAAAACATTGAAAATGTTGGAAAATGCCTGATTTAACTAGCCTGGATGCCAGACGAACTTAGCCCCGCCCACAACATTTTTGGTCGGGCAGTTCGGTCTGGAGTCGCTCCGTTGGGAAAAAATTATGCCCGACCGGGCCAATCCGATTGTCAGGGCGGGCTTTATACGATGATTGACAGATGATCAACGGTAACGTAATCAACCACGTCATCAAAGTGCCCTTGGGTTGAATTCGTTTTCAACAAACATGCCTGCCGCTGGAGAGCTGAGATGTGTAGATGCCATTGAGTCTGTTTTAGAAGACATCGACAGCGCATTCATTTTGAACGAGGAACACAGAACGTGGAGGCGACGCCAAAGCACCGCGCTAATCCCTATCGCCCCGGCGCTTGGCTGTTCACAACGGACACTGAAGCGACGCTGAACCGCCGGGCAGCGCTAATAATATCACCCGTTGATCCAGTAGATCGCTGCACGGCTTTGTGCCAGTCACACCGTAGGCTGAAGCACCGCGCTGTGCCAAGGCTGCCTCGCGGTGCTTCAGCCTCCGGTGTGACCGGCACAAAGTTTTAACATGGGAGTGGATGGGAGCCAGCTGTTATTTAAGGCTTGGCGCTGCGCTGAAGCGTCCGGTGTGAACCCAGCGTTAGTAAATAACTCACAATGCGTTGCTTAGCATACGTCACATACTACGTTGCTCTTATTGGTTGTAGGTCTATCCAATTGAGCGAAGAAGAATTTTACTTCCTGGTCAGTTGAAACACGCCCCATAATCACAGCCCAATGGAGCGGTCTCAGACTCACATTCTGACTAGAATTGTGAGTCTGACAACGTCAGGCTAGCGATCTGAGACTGATGGACCTTGACCTTGGAGTTCACCTCTAATCTCTTTGGAAGTTGTTCTGGACTCTTTGGTTACCATTCGTATTATCCGTCTCTTCATTTAGTCATCAATTTTCCTGATGCATCCACGTCCAGGGAGGTTGGCTACACTCCCGTGGGTCTTAAACTGAGGTTACATTCCCCCTGATGGTCTGGATATGCATTAAAATGTATTAAAAAAAAATTACTTTGGTCTAAATGTATTGGTTTTATTTGCTTTATTTTTTGACTATTATTTCCCCTTGTTAATCTTGTTTTGATTACATTTATTTACCCATTTCTATATTTCTAAACTGATATTCAATCACGTCTTATTTCATGTTATCCATATTGTTTTTCAATGGCATTTGACGATATGGATTGTCTGGAGTTAATCATTTATATTTAAAGCCCAGCAGTCGACCGTCCCGACCCAATCAACGCCAAGGGGGGAGCCAGAGGCAACCCCTAGAAGTGCAGTGACCTGGGACCGCTATCAGGCAACACCGAACACCTGTCCACCGGATGTTGGAAATCCTTTCAGGCCAGAAAGAGCCCCTCCTTCACGGAGCCACGCAGCTCCATACCATGGCGACGAAAAGACCCCGGCCTGGAGGGATGAAGGATATTCCCAGTCTGCAACTCTGGCAGAGGCACACTATGACTCACGGTCGCGTCCTGGATGGTCCTCCCATCCCGGTGCAAGATATGGTTGCCGCGATGACAAATACCTTGACCTATCTGACTCAGAAGACTCTGATGACTCAGCAACCCCTCGAAGAGAGGGAATCCGCACCCGACAGCTAGAGTCCCTGGGTAAAGACATTGATCGCTTCAACCCAGACAGCCATGGGTGCAACATAGACGATTACCTTCGAGAAGTCGAACGTTGCCTCCTGGATTTACAAAACCCATCATCCAGAGAGAAGCTGAAGCTGATCTGGAAAACGACAGACAGGACCGCCCATGCGTTCATGGAAACACTCCCCCCACAAACCAGAGATAGCTACCATGCACTCTGTGAGGCCCTGAGAGAAGAGTACTCACTCTTCACCGACCAGGCCTCTGCCACCCTGGGTGCCTTTGCGGTCATGCAGAGGAAGAACGAACCTCCAAGGGAGTTTTACAGACGTCTGAGAACGACGTACTTCCAAGGGCGTAGCGCACCCGGCTTAGAAGAAGACACTGCCTTCAAATCGCTCTTCCTGCATAACCTCCACGAGAGTGTGCGGTATGACGTCACCATGCACTGCAGAGCAAATGATCTCAACATGCAGGAGATGAGGAGGTATTCTCAGCTAGCCTGGGAGACGCGGACACGCCCATGCAAAAGACCAGACGAAGACACCGGGGTCATGACAATTCAAGTCCGACCAAATGTGGACCTGGCGCTGAAAGATGACGACTTCTCCCTCACCACGATGAACCCCAGCACAGAAAACCAGGGACATCGACCCTTCCAACATGGTACCCCACAAAGCCAGTGGGATGAGGATTCAAACCAGCCCCACCCTCAGTCTAGACCCCATTACCTGACTCCCTCTCAACAGCGAAGTAGGAACTGGAACCAACGGAAACTCTATCGGTACCAGGAGTATAGATAGGGGGACCGAAACCCAAAACATGGGATGCATTCTGGGACAGAGGATTTAATACGGAGATGTGTGGCTGGAGCAATGAAGCATTTTGCCACCTGTTCCTCCAGGCTTTCCTAAGAGACCAGACACTGAACCCCATTGAAGAAACCAAACCAGAAACTCCCTCTCCCCTCTACATCTGAAAAGGGGGGAGAAATCCCTACTTCAAACAGAAAGACCACTCAAACCACTCATATCATCAATAGTGTCATGTCTTAGACCCTCTGTCAGTAAATTGTATAACGTATGTTCAGGTAGTGAACCTTCTTAGAACTCGTTGAGTGAATCTTGAAGTCCTCTACCACTACGGTTGTGCAACCCTCCCGGGTAAACTTGGCAATTCAGTCTAGGCAGTGCAATTTCCTATATCGGTAGATCTGCAGAACTTAGGAGTAGGATTCATCTTTAATTTACCGATTAGCGAACAACAAAACGTGATTTGCCGTTCTAAATGTTGTGGTTTGACAAGACGACACATGTTTACCTCAAAAACACCAGCACATATCAAAAATGTCCTTTTGTTCCTCTTTCCCTTTTCTTTCATTTCACTCTTCACACAAATTCATTGGTATGTTGACAACTACTGCCGATAAGCATAGTGAAAATTGAAATTGTGCGTCATGTTTTAGATGTTATTGTGTGTTTTATTTTAGTCTCTCTGCCCAGATTCATGCCTCTGTCTGCCCAGACAAAATCATGCCTCTCTGTGTCCAAATTATGCCTCAAAGACATTTATGCCTCTCTGCCTCATAATGAACTAACTTTCACTGCTTCAACTCCACTCAAGGATTACCTCTCATGGATTATCACTGGACTCTCGACCATAGTTTGCCCTGGAGACCGGGGTCACAGCCCACTCTCCAGACCAAAAGGGGGAATGTTGGGCAAGAGTCCCTGCTGAACTGACCATGTGGTGGGATCCACACAATGAGTCGTAAAAGTAAGGCCTGTGAGCCAAGATGAAACCAGCTCTAAAGTTTCCATCTAAGATCAAGCATGGAGATTGTATCTCTTCTGGTGGTAACTTAATCCCTGGGGTTCCCCCAGAAACCCCTGCTCTGCTCCTGGCCGTTCCCACTCTGATCTGACCTCTGACACTCAATTGGCTAAAAGCCAGCATCATCCCATGACCACACCTCAAGGAGGCTGGGCCTCCACAGGTTAATAAGAGGGGCTGCTCATCAATAATCGCTGCCCATTCCCAATTCCCTGAAGATAGAGCTGACCTTTCCAGTTAGTTGATCCGGAGGTATTTTTAGGGAGCAATTACAAACGTTTGTTTTATTTTCATTTTGCCTTATTTCTTTAATCAGTCGACGTCTTACTTTGATAGGACTTTTTGTTATTTTAACTTGAAAGAGATCGCCACAGGAAGTCCACTCGCAGGCCGAGATCACAGACTTTCTTTTTCACGATCCCCACAACAGCGCCACAGCTGATCATCCCTGCAGAAGAGACGAGGCCGAATTCCGTTCCAAGAGCAAGAGAAGTTCGCTCTATTCGGCCCAGCGCTAACCTCCGTTGGGAACACGAGACCCAGCGGAGCCCGCTTAAGAGGCCAGGACTTCACTCATCTGTTTTCCAGGAACTCGCCGTTCGTGCACGCATCCTGAGGTTTAACAACGAGATTCACTGGACTTCCGGAAAATCCGCGCGCCACGCGCAAGCAACACCACAAAGGTCACAGTAAGAGGCTTTATTGTCTGGGCAGAGACTAGTTTAAATACTTAGCGTGTCATGTTATTTGAGTGTGTTTGTTTGTAGATCGCTGATCTGTTTTTAGCCGTGTAACGCGCGGCGAACTGGAGACGTCACATCCGGTTCCTTTGTCTACTATGTTCTGAGAAGCGCGCGTAACAAGCCGGCACTTCCTTCTTACGTGTTACCGTCAGAGATATTGTGCGGAGATTTACATCTGTTAAAAGATACATCTCACGTAACTGGACTGCCCGCTTCGCCGGAAGTTTGTCTCTGACGA
Source organism: Pleuronectes platessa (assembly GCF_947347685.1). Taxonomy (NCBI): domain Eukaryota; kingdom Metazoa; phylum Chordata; class Actinopteri; order Pleuronectiformes; family Pleuronectidae; genus Pleuronectes; species Pleuronectes platessa. Next base: position 12,819,536 of record NC_070626.1, read on the forward strand.
TGTTTTGAGAGCTTTCCTGATCTCTCTCTATCTCTCCCCCTCTCTCTCTTTTCTCCTAAACCTGTTTTTACACACGTCCCGACCTACACTTACATATTTCATGTGGCATAGAAAATTCTAGATTTAAAGAGCCTTAATACATCTCGATGCCATTCGGCGCCAGAACCAGGAGATAAGAAATCTCTTTGTCTAAAGTTCCTTTGTGTAACAGGCGACCGACCGCCATCTTGTCTTCGACCTCATGTCGTCACCGGGGTCATAAACCTCCATCTTGAAAGTACGTGAACGTAACATCTTGATCCTGGCCAGACTACGTCACCACGTGATCTCGTCATTACGCCATAGCCACTCCCCTTTCTCTTTAGACACACACACCCACACACACACATAGAGACACAGACAGGCAGACACACACGACCACACACACACACCAGTAGATACTCAGTATTACATGTGTGACCATTGTGATAAGTGCTGCTGCTGCTGTTGCCATCTTTGAAATATTGGAGTTTGTTAAATGAAGAATCATTGAAATAACATTAACTTTATTTCCCCTTTTTAATAAATACTTTTGTAATTAAAGTATTTGTATTTCTGTGATTATTTGTACATGTGTATGTGAATACAGCTGGATTACTATAGCCTGTGCTCGAACTTAAAACCCTTCATTGTTTATTATATAATCATTAATATTAAATATTGAGATTATTAATTTAACTTATATCACTTGAGACTGATATTTAAAGATTGACTTGTTGGTCCCTGTAACCAGGGTGGTGCCCCGCTACGATAAGCAATGATTACAGATTGTATTATTCTTAATTGATAATTTTATTGTTTTCATTGATTATTTAACCATTATTAATGGATAACCGTATCATTTCTAATTAATTATTTTACTATTCTTAATTAAGAGCTTTATAATTTTTAATTATTTTTAATAAATAATTTCTATTTTAATAATCATTTCTCATGATTATTAATAATTAGCCAACGTCAAATCTACTACTACTATTGCACAACAGATCCTTTCCTGGCTTTCTTAGTCTTCGATGACAGTAGATTAGAATTTTTAATTTTTTTAATTTTGGCTATTACAACAACATAACAATATTAGTTATAATTTTCATTATGTTCTCCATAAATATTCCATAATTTTAAGATCAAAATTAGTCAGGTTTGAAATTATGATCATTCAATCAGTTTAATTTCCTTATTGTTTATTTATAAGATAAAGCTACTGTCACCCTACCCATCCAAGGATCAAATCAGTATTCCCTTGGCCCCACCTCTGGTCCCAACTCTCACTTTAGGTTGAGTTTATCCTTCATTCTTGAGAATTGAGAGAAAAATCTTACCAAAAGGTCCTAAATCAATCTTGAGTTATTACTATTAAGTTTTATTGATGTAGTGTATTATGTTAACATAGAATTTATGGACTAAATAATGTTTCCAGGCTCTTTCTACTCCTTTGCCTGCCGCTCTCCAAGTTCTCTCTTTCTTTCTGTCTATTAGGTGTGAGAGCACGGTGCAGCTCCAGCGGCTCCCGAACACTGACAGCTACTGTCTCATCCTCCCTCCCAACCTGAAGTCGGCCCTCTCTGCAGTGACATACATGACCGAGCAGCTGAAGAGGCAGGACAAGGATGCCACGGTGAGAAATTTGCACGACATGGCATGACACGTCCGAGGCTGTTAGGCATGTTGTTCTCTACGCCTGTCTCTCTGCAGGCCCTGAGCACAGTGGTTCAAACAGGTCGCAGTGATGGTCACGTGTCATTGCTTACATACTGTACAGTGCAATGCTGACTCTGCTTACAGTAAGAGTGTGTGTGTGTGTGTGTGTGTGTGTGTGTGTGTCTGTGTGTGTGTGTGTAGGCTCTCCTGCAGATGACAGGTGACTGGCAGTTCATTGCTCTGGTGGTGGACCGTCTCTTCCTGTGGTTGTTTGTCATCATCACCACCCTGGAAACTCTGGCCATGTTCTTAGACGCCAGCTTCAACTGCACTCCCGATGACCCCTTCCCATAGAAGACACTCTCTCTCTCTCTCAAACTCTCACACACACACTTTGTCTCTCAGCGGGCCATGGCGCAACAGACCTTTGTGTGTGCCCACTGAGGCTAATATAAACTCTCACACACATGCTGTATATCTACAGTCTTCATTGTGAGACCCTGGAACCTGTTTCTTGTGCCTGAAATGACCAGTTATGTGAATTTGATGAGACATAATCAGCTACTTTATTTGACTATGAATTTTCTGAACAATTTGCTGGTTCTTAAACGTGAATATTTAAGTTTTTTATGTCCTTGAAATGTGAGTACATTGGTGATCTGGAGTGTTTTTTTTCCGGACAAAACTACAGATTTGTAGTTGACATGAAAATAAAGAAAATGCTCCGTTTAATCACTATTTGCAGTCTTATTGTTGACGAGGGAAAAAATATCAAAACAAAGCAATATTTCAGGCAAAAATATGGTTTTACAAAATGTCTGAATAGAAATATGATGAGATGCTATTTAAAGTAAGTTGGGAGCAGAGCTGTAACTCACCCTGTCCGTGCTACAGGCTCTAGTTTTCTCTCTGCTGTGCAGTCCCACCACTTATTGCACAATTTACCCATCACCAACACAATCACAGCAGCCCAGATTCTGTGTCAGTGTGTAACATACTGTCACACACACGCACACATCTTGTGCACACGTGTTCAGGAGGAAAAACACATTTGTTTGGGCCGCATGTGGGAAAACATTTGCTTTGCTCTAACTGCATTATACAATCACTATAAGCTACATAGCACACACATAAGGGGTGTGAAGTGTCTAAGGGCAGAGCGTAGGAGGGAAACAAATAGAGAGTGAAGGGATATGAGTGTTCACTACTGTATGAGGCCTCATTTATGTGAATGTAAAATTTTGTTATCATCAGTACAGTGTTTCACTTTGTCTCTCTCTGTCAGTGTTGTCTCCCGGTTTGGGGTGCTCGAAGTCCGTGTATGACTCTGTTACTGTGTGTGAGTAATAAATCAAAAAATAACTGGAACTGCAGTCAGAGTTTATTATCTAAATAAATAAGAATTATTTATTCAATCAGATATTTTACAAAAAAAACTACATGACGCAGACACACACACAAACACGCGCACACACACACACACTTTAAAAATGAAGGACCAGTGAAAACAGAGATAGAAAGAAAGATGCATTTATTCGTCCCAAACACATGAACAGTCATGCAAAGGCACACTCATGCAGGTAGGGAAATTTAATCTCTGCTTTTGACCCATCTGGTGCAGGACACACAGAGCAGTGAGCAGCCATGTACAGCGCTCGGGGAGCAGATGTTGGGGGAGTAAGGTGCCTTGCTCAGGGGCACTAGACAGGGTAGGGAGACTCTTGGATTTTTGGACAGATCAATCCAGGTTCGTCTTTTGTTGTCTCTCCGTGGAGTCGAACCAGAGACGAACCAGAGACCTTCTCTGCCCATAGTCCAAGTTTCTGCCACTAGACCACTAAATTAAAATCTGTGCAGCAGTTCCAGTCTCCACACACAACACTACATTCTTCTTGGTCAATAACCACTGAATGTTTCTTTAAAAATGTGACGAAGTCTTTCCCGCTCAGAGCCTTGATTGGGTGTATGGCTATTGATGAAACCGAATTTCAGATCTTTCACATTAACTGTTTTACCGAAGGTTTCATCTAAATGTTAATCTCCTCCAGAGGAAACAGTTTGAGAAAAACACTTGACACACTTTCAGAGTCAGAGTCACGTCATCACCATGACAACCAGCAGGTCCCTGTTCAGCAGGACCGATCAGAGCCACCGGGCACCGGGCCACTAAGACCCGCAGGCCGACCAGAGGGCCACCGGGCACCGGGCCACCAAGACCCGCAGCCCGACCACAGGGCCACCGGGCACCGGGCCACTAAGACCCGCAGCCCGACCAGAGGGCCACAGGGCCGCTAACAACCACAGAACCGGGCTGCAACCACCAGTTGACCCATCTTTAGACACGCCATCCCCGGCGGACTTTACAACAGAGCCACCGGCAGCCATGACACCGGCCAACGAGCCTCTGGTCCCCGCCGACTCGACCACCGAGTCTCTGACACCAGCAGACCCGACCACCTGGCCCCCGGCAGCACCGACAGCATGCGCGGAGTCGCCTGCCTCGCCGAGCCCCGGAGGAACAGCCTCCTTCCCCCCGGCCCGCTGTGGCTGCTGTGGGGACAGGAGATCCGCTGGTCACCCACATCTCCACACCTGGAAGAGCTGATCCCGGATCACCAGGCCGCTCTCAGAAACACGACCAACGCTTCGTTCCTCCGTGAGTTGTAGGAGATGTTCCCGTGTTCCACCTGCTCTCGAACCGCCAACACCTGATGCACCGGCTGTCCTGCTGCGGTACCAGCCTCCCTCCGTGTCTCACAGACAGGGACAGCGGCTCACGGTCCGCCAAACAACCACAGACACACTAACAACACAACAACTAACAACTACACAATCATACAAAAACACAGTTAGAAATACAGTATAGAAGTTGGCGGGAAAACACAAATTCTCACACGCTCAACACTACCAAACTCCCAGCATGCAGTGCGAGAGAGAGAGAAGGGGGGGGGGGGGGGAGCAACAGTTACCTGGCTTCACAGAATACAATTGAACCTTGTATCTACATCCTCCCTTTATTATAATAATTTATAATTTGGAAGAAATAGGTTTAGTTGATTTTGGAGGAAATCAGTTTAGTTGTTCGTGTAATTCTGTTATTACAAATAAACCAATATACGCAGGATAAAACACAACTTTTATAAATCATAACAACAATAGTTGCCACGGTTACCAGGCTTGAAAGACTTCAAAGGTTTCAGTTGAGGCTTCTTTCTGCATCATCCCTCATTGCCTATGGTTTTTGACTTGGAGGAAAGCGGTTGAGTTGTCTGTGTAATCCTGTTATTACAAAAAGACCAACCTACTCAGGATAAAACATAGCTTTTATAACATTCACAATCGTGTTCATTGTTTCAAGGCTTGACAGAATTCCCGGGATTTCACCTTTTGCTCTCTAACCTACTACACACTTTGTGCATTTTTCTTCATTTTTACAGATTAATTGAGGCAACATGGCTGCCACGCTAACTGCCCAGGACAACCAGGTGGTTCCAGGAAGCCTGCTAACCTCCGGCCCCTCTTACTACGAGATGCAGTCTTTTCTCGGACAGGGCACATTCGGAAAAGTGGTTAAGTGCAAGAGACTGGACGACAACAAGACTGTGGCCATCAAAATGATTGAACTGCGGGCCTGTAATGTTAAAGTTGTAAATCAAGAGGTATGAAACAAATCTTTGCGCTGATCCCAGTGTGAATTATACCATCTAAAATCCATATGTTCACATACTTCCTTGTTTAAGTTTTCATCAAGCTGATATACAATGTTCCTGTGGCCTGCCATGTATCTCCAGGTGGCTGCTCTGAAGAAATTGAGATCGTTGGAATCGTTCTACCTTGTCCAGTGGTACCAGTCATTCTTTGACCGAGGACACATTTGCCTGGAGTTTGAACACCTGGACAAAAGTCTCCTTGATTTCATGAGGCAACGATGTTTCAGACCTCTCTCCTTGATAGAGGTTAGACCAATTGTCCAGCAGGTATGTGTGTCCTCCTGTTTTCCTTTGTGCACTAACAAACAGTATGGAAATATATGCGGGTGGAACATTGTTGACATTTTTATGAAATTAACTTTTCAGATTGCCCATGCGCTCAACCACCTGAAGGCTGCAGGGATTGTCCACGCAGACCTTAAGTTGGACAACGTCATGTTGGTCGATCAGCTACGGGAGCCCTTCAGGGTCAAAGTGATCGACTTCGGACTGGCGTTTGACGTGTCAGCTGCCAAGTTGGGTTCCCACATTCAGACCCTTCCATACCGGTGAGCATCTGGAACCATGACAGATCTTAATGGCTTTATTATTATTAACTAAAAGAAAACATTTTAACTGAGAATAAAAACATCAAGTCTTTATCCATTCACACAAATGTAGCAGTAAGAGTTATTAAGGTGTCCTTCAAAACAACGCACATATTTTGCATGGTTTATGTGATCGTGGTTGTTGCTCCTCTGTCAGATCCCCAGAGATCATGCTGGGGCATCCCTTCACAGAGGCCATAGACATGTGGTCGCTGGGCTGCATTGCTGCTGCCATGTACCTCGGGGCCCTGCTCTACCCTGGATTGGGTGAATATGAAATGGTACATATACATATGTGCATAATATTAAGATAAATAAGTAGTACTTCACCTGGACTGTGGTGGAATTTTAAGCTGTGTTGTATTTTCAGATCAGATACATCCTGGAGACTCAGGGTCAGCTACCCGACACCATGCTCAACCATGGATGTAAAACTCCACAATTCTTCAAGAGAAACGTCGACTCCACCACCTCCGTCTGGAAACTCAAGGTGCCGACCTGAAACCGCTTGTTATATTCAAATATCTCTATCTCCATCTCGTGTCTGCCTTGCTGTAACATATTTGGTTCCCGCTACACGCTTGTGCGAGTCTGATGCACTCTGCTAACCCCACCACTTTCTGAACAGACACCAGAGGAGTACCACAAAGAGACGGGGAAGCAGCCAATGGAGAACAGGTTTTGGAAGTTAACCTCCCTGGACGGCCTCTTGCATGTATGTCTTCTTTAAGATCATTCAACATGAGCTTGTTCCTTTAAGATAAGAAGAAAAACACTCGGAATGTCCTAGAGAGGTTTTTATTCAGTACTGGAGCTAACCGAGGACATGTTTGTGTTTAGACCCGACCCATCAGGAATGCCAACTCTGCAGATAAAGTTGCAGAGATGGCCGACGCCCACATGTTTGTGGACATGCTGAAGGCGATGCTTCAGCTTGATCCCGACAGAAGGATCACACCCCGTCAGGTGCTGGAGCACAAATTCATCAGCATGCGCCACATCGCCAACATGGACCATAAAAGCCTCTAGTAAGTCAACAATGTGATCTGGTTAAATGTTTTTAAATGTACAATTTATCTTTTGCTATATATATTCCACTCGTACCTTTGTTACTGCGGATACAGTTCATGTACAGGTGCTTACAATACGTCTAATACATGAAAGGATGATCTAATGAAAGGATTCATTTTCTTGCAGTGTCAGCTTCTGTTTTAAAATGATGCAAATGTGTCAGAAGCGAATCCCGACTTCTGGCAGTGGCACAGCTGTGTGTGGGCCACTGAAGCTGCCCCGGTACACAGCTACCAACCCCGTCCAGCAGAATCCTCCATCTCTTGCTGAGGGGAGAAAGACCGGCCAGCCCCACCGCACCGACCTACATCACTGCACCACCACCACCAAGACCAGAGGAACTGAGGGGTCAAGAAAGAGGAAGATTGAGCATGAAGATTTGCCGCCTCACAGGAAAAACTCTGTTCCCTCATCAAACAGCCGACATGATCGTTGGCACACTGGACATCCTCAGTCGGATCATAGGACCAGGCCTGCTGATTACCGCCCCAACCACAAAACGGGTCCTTCAGGAAGCAGCCGGTCCCGAGGGTCAGACTCTGTCGGGGCAGAAAAGAAAAGGAGGTGATCTTGATGATGTGCCTCGTCACAAGAAAAACTCTCTCTCTCACACTCGCCATCATCAGTCGGCTCAGACGACCAGGCCTTATGAGCATCACAACCACCACAACCCAGACTGAGAGACAGGCTCTGACAGACTAAAGGGAAAGGCAGGCAGTGATGCTGATCCTGATCCTGCTGCCATCTGGCCGACGGTACCGCAGCATCCGGGCCCGCACCACCAGGCTCAGAGACAGTTTCATCCCCCAGGCCATAAGACTTTTAAACTCCTCTCCGTGACATATTTGGATATTTGCACTATTGTTGTTTTATTTTGTCCTCAGCTGTTTATATACATATTTAGATATATATACTTTACTTTCTATTTTAAATTTTGATATTCTATTTTATTCTATTTTATACTATTTCTATTTTATTTTATTGTATATGTTGTAATTACTTGAGCATTGTTAGAAGAGAGCCTGAGACTCAAGCAATTCACTGCCAGCGACTGCTTAATGTTATGTTGTACATTTGACAATAAAAATCTTGAATCTTGAATCTTGCATAGATGCATGCCTTATTAGTACCACTTTGATCCACTGGATGGTAGACTTTTGCAGCATTTGTGCAGCGCTCTTCTCTTCCATGAAGCAAAAACAACAATTCACAAAAGAGGATTTTTGACGATGTGCAGGAAGAAACTCAGGACATTTTATTTTCAAGCACCATACAACTGTTTTTGAAATATAAATCTAAACGTAAAGTTTGATTAAAAGTTTAAAAGTCTGTATTCAACCTAGACGAGTTAAACAAATACATTATTTCTGTTATTTTAGTACATCATGTTTAAAACAAAATCTCATCTCATCTCATCGTCATCCGCTTATCCGGGGTCGGGTCGCGGGGGGAGCAGCTCAAGCAGGGGGCCCCAGACTTCCCTTTAAAACAAAATATTAGACATAATACTTTGATAGAGCATTCAATGAAAATTAACACATTTATACTTTACAGCATGGATAAGATGATATAATATGCTTATCAGTTGACTCATGCTGTACAGCAGCATGGATAATATACATATATACACTACCGTTCAAAAGTTGGGGGTCACCCACACAATTTCGTCTTTTCCATGAAAACTCACACTTTTTTTTATAAAATGAGTTGCAAAGTGAATAGAAAATATAGTCAAGACATTGACAAGGTTAGAAATAATGATTTTTATTTGAAATATTAATTTTGTTCTTCAAATTGTGCTTTCGTCAACGAATGCTCCATTTGCAGCAATTACAGCATTGCAGACCTTTGGCATTCTAGCTGTTCATTTGTTGAGGTAATCTGTAGAAATTTCACCCCACGCTTCCTGAAGCCCCTCCCACAAGTTGGATTGGCTTGATGGGCACTTCTTGCGTACCATACGGTCAAGCTGCTCCCACTACAGCTCAATGGGGTTGAGATCTGGTGACTGCGCTGCCCACTCCATTACAGACAGAATACAGCTGCCTGCTTCTTCCCTAAATAGTTCTTGCATAATTTGGAGGTGTGCTTTGGGTCATTGTCCTGTTGTAGGAGGAAATTGGCTCCAACCAAGCGCTGTCCACAGGGTATGGCATGGCGTTGCAAAATGGAGTGATAGCCTTCCTAATTAAAATCCCTTTTACCTTGTGCAAATCTCCCACTTTACCAGCACCAAAGCAGCCCCAGACCATCACATTACCTCCACCCTGCTTGACAGGTGGCGTCAGGCACTCTTCCAGCTTCTTTTCACCTGTTCTGCATAGGGTTGCAAAATTCCGGGAATATTCAAAGTTGGAAACTTTCCATGGGAATTAACGGGAATTAACGGGAATATACTTTGGGCACTTGACTATATGCTTCTGCATCTTTGTGTCATTCTTAACATAGGTCTTTGCACATTATTTGCAAATGTACACAGCCTTTCCTTCTACATTGGCTGGGTTGAAATGTCTCCACACATGATATAGTGCACGTGGCATTGTTCTGTAGAATAAGATGAGAAAAAGCTTGTAAAAAACACTAAAGCAATGCCAGAGATATAAATAGTTGGCCAATTGGAATCGTCTTTAAAAATATTTTACAATTGATGGATAAATGAATAGAAATAGGCTAAATGAACAAATGAACAATCATCAATCAGCATGCTAATATATTTCCCCCAGTAATATCATCGAAAATTACCTGACTAGTCCTGCACACTACAGCAGGCCTCAATAGCCTTGCTGTAGAGTGAAGGATGCTGGCAATTATCTGTGCATGTGATGGAGAAATGCACAGTGCGTTTAATTTATGTATTTTTTTTTTCAAAATTCCCCAAAATTCCCTAGCTTAATATTCCCATGGAAAGTTTCCGGAAATTGTCCGTCCCTTTGCAACCCTAGTTCTGCGTCTCACAAATGTTCTTCTGTGTGATCCAAACACCTCAAACTTTGATTCGTTTGTCCATAACATTTTGTTCCAATCTTCCTCTGTCCAATGTCTGTTATTTTGCCTATATCAATCTTTTCTTTATTGGCCAGTCTCAGATATCGCTTTTTCTTTGCCACTCTGCCTATAAGGCCAGCATCCCGGGGTCGCCTCTTCACTGTAGACGTTGACACTGGTGTTTTGCGGGTACCATTTAAAAGAAGCTGCCAGTTGAGGACCTGTGAGGTGTCAATTTCTCAAACTAGAGACTCTAATATACTTCTCGTCTTGCTGCGTTGTGCATCTGGGCCTCCCACTTCTCTTTCTACTCTGGTTAGAGCCCACTCGTGCTGTTCTCTGAAGGGAGTAGTACACACCGTTGTAGAAAATGTTCAGTGTCTTCGCAATTTCTCGCATAGAATAGCCTTCATTTCTAAGAACAAGTATAGACTGGCGAGTTTCACATGAAAGTTCTCATTTTCTGGCCATTTTGAGAGTATAATGTAACCCACAAATGTGATGCTCCAGATACTCAACTAGCTCAAAGGAAGGCCAGTTTCATAGCTTCTCTCAGCAGCTAAACAATTTTCAGCTGTGCTAACATTATTGCTCAAGGGTTTTCAAAGGTTTTCTAATCATCAATTAGTCTTCTAAGGCGATTAGAAAACACAATGTACCATTAGAACACTGGAAAGATAGTTGCTGGAAATGAGCCTCTACACACCCATGTAGATATTTCATTAAAAACCAGACGTTTCCACCTAGAATAGTCATTAACCACATCAACAATGTATAGAGTGTATTTCTGATTAATTTAATGTTATTTTCATTGAAAAAAACAGTGCTTTTCTTTGAAAAACAAGGAAAATTCTAAGTGACCCCAAACTTTTGATCGGTAGTGTATATACACTGTAAGGGAAATGTAACATGTGACCATAATATAATCATGTTTATGTATACTTTGATTGATCATCATTGAATCTCTAACAAATGTAACCTGATGTTGCTGTTTTCTGTTGGACTGCATGAGTGTTGGCCTGATTACTCCAGACACAGTAATCTAATTAGTCCGGACACAGTGTGAGAGTAATTTACTATTCAAGCAAATGGTTGATGTAAGGAACTACTTTGATGCGAGCAAACGTATCCCTGAGAAGTCAGGATGTTGCTCGACCAACTGATATTCTAATGACTTTCTCACCCACAAATTCACCTAACAAAGACCTTACAGCACGGGGGATTTGTGGTGGTTGTAGACACTACACTCCAGGGGTCTGAGAGCAGGGGACAGGATATCGGTCAACTATTTCCTTTATATCAAAGAGGCTGATCGATAAGTTTGTTCCTCTCTAGGAGGAGCTTGAAGATGTTTGAAGTGCTGCTTTTCCTGTGTCATCAACTGTTTTAACAACCCCCTCCCGAATGGGTGGGGTTAGCCAAATGTATAAATACAAACCACTGTCTTCTGTCTGGGTGCATATGACAAACTCAACTCTGTTGTATGTACCATGCTCGAGCATTAAAGTGTGACAATACTGTAAGAGAATTGTGTCTCGTTTCCTCCTTGCTAAAGTGGGATTATTATTAATTGCCACGACAACACACATGGACAAAATTGTTGGTACCCTTCCAAAGAAAAACCCACAATGGTCACTGAAATAACTTGAAACTGACAAAGTAATAATAAATAAAAATTTACTGAAAATAGCTAATGAAAATCAGACATTGCTTTTGAATTGTGGTTCAACAGAATTATTTAGAAAAACAAACTAATGAAAATGGCCTGGACAAAAATGATGGTACCCTTAACTTTATATTTTGAGGCAGTCAATGCAATCAAGCGATTTCTGTAACTCTCAATGAGACTTCTGCACCTGTCAACAGGTATTTTGGCCCACTCCTCGTGAGCAAACTGCTCCAGCTGTCTCAGGTTTGAAGGTTGTCTTCTCCAGACTGCATGTTTCAGCTCCTTTCACAGATGTTCAATAGGATTTGGATCAGGGCTCATAGATGGCCACATCAGAATAATCCAATGTTTTGCTCTTAGTCATTCTTGGGTGTTTTTAGCTGGGTGTTTTGGGTCATTATCCTGTTGGAGGACTCGTGACCTGCGACTGAGACCAAGCTTTGTGACACTGGGCAGTACATTTTGCTCCAGAATGCCTTGATAGTCTTGATATTTCATTGTACCCTGCACATATTCAAGACACCCTGTGCCAGATGCAGCATAGCAGCCCCAGAACATAACCGAGCCTCCTCCATGTTTCACAGTAGGTACAGTGTTTTTTTCTTTGCATGCTTAATTTTTGTGTCTGTAAACATGTAGCTGATTTGACTTGCCAAAAAGCTGCAGTGTTGTCTCATCTGTCCCAAGGACATTCTCCCCGAACCTTTGTGGCTTGTCCATATGCATTTTGGCAAATTCCAGTCTCGTTTTTTTATATTTGCTTTCAACAGTGGTGTCCTCCACGGTCGTCTTTCATGAAGTCCACTGTGGCTCAAATAGCGAAGGATGGTGCGATCTGATAGCCTGGATGCCAGACGAACTTAGCCCCGCCCACAACATTTTAGGTCGGGCGGTTCGGTCTGGAGTCGCTCCGTTGGGAAAAAATTATGCCCGACCGGGCCAATCAGATTGTCAGGGCGGACTTTATACAATGATTGACAGATGATCAACGGTGACGTAATCAACCACGTCATCAAAGTGCCCTTGGGTTGAATTCGTTTTCAACAAACATGCCTGCCACTGGAGAGCTGAGATGTGTAGATGCCATTGAGTCTGTTTTAGAAGACATCGACAACGCATTCATTTTGAAAGAGGAACACAGAATGTGGAGGCGACGCCAAAGCACCGCGCTAATCCCTATCGCCCCGGCGCTTGGCTGTTCACAACGGACACTGAAGCGACGCTGAACCGCCGGGCAGCGCTAATAATATCACCCGTTGATCCAGTAGATCGCTGCACGGCTTTGTGCCAGTCACACCGGAGGCTGAAGCACCGCGCTGTGCCAAGGCTGCCTCGCGGTGCTTCAGCCTCCGGTGTGACCGGCACAAAGTTTTAACATGGGAGTGGATGGGAGCCAGCTGTTATTTAAGGCTTGGCGCTGCGCTAAAGCGTCCGGTGTGAACCCGGCGTTAGTAAATAACTCACAATGCGTTGCTTAGCATACGTCACATACTACGTTGCTCTTATTGGTTGTAGGTCTATCCAATTGAGCGAAGAAGAATTTTACTTCCTGGTCAGTTGAAACACGCCCCATAATCACAGCCCAATGGAGCGGTCTCAGACTCACATTCTGACTAGAATTGTGAGTCTGACAACGTCAGGCTATGATTTAACCATTTTAAAGGGAAAATATATCGTCAATGCATCTCCCGGTCGGTATCCACATCAAAATTTTATTAACTGTTCCCTGACTAATACAACATCCTTCCACCAATAAAACAGTTTTTTTGTAATCTTGTTCACAAACAAATGGACAGGGGCATAAACATAACCAATCAGTCATTGAAAATATGTTCTTTTATATGTTCATCACAGAAAATGAGCCAAGGCCAATGAGTTTGAGGTTGAACAAATTATTAATCGCATACTTTTTCTTTTAGCAAACATTGAAAACGGGTCCCACAGACCCGAACACCACACAAGGGTTAAAGCATGTTAAATCATCCAGTATCTAAAATCCAAAAATATAAAAGTAACTTTTAAGTAAGGCTGTCAAGGATATGTAGTAATGTAGAAAATATTTTCTCTGAAGTGTGTATCATAAGCAGCATAGAATGACACAAACACACACCAGGCACGTGCAGACATTTTGGGGGGCAGGTGCTCAAACCCCCAAAAAAGGGTACCCATCGCAAAAATGATTTATGAAATTAAAAATAATAATAATAATAAATAAATAACACAGTAGGATATTTTCAACTTATATATTTATTTTTGTTAACAAACTAACTTAAATAATCAAATTGAATAAATAAATGAATAACAGGCAAAAACAGACAACACAAGGCCAACTGAAAGAGTTGAAGCATAAGCAGCATTACACTAATAATATACCACAATTTACCTCACCAGTCTGTCATGTAGCTCAACTTAAGACCTACCTTTCATTTCAATAATTACGATTTTAAATGAAACAAAACTAGTGAACTTGTCTAATTTTAGAACAGTAAATCTGCCTTTACATTATCGGCCTGTCTGTCTGTCTGTCTACCTGTATCTCTCTCCCTCTCTCTCTCTTCATTAGACATGACAAACGTCAGTAAACAGCTGGACAAGGCTTTGAAATTACGGATTGTTTATTTTTTAGGAAACGTCGGACCAGTTGCAACGTAATGTTTTCAGCAGCGCATTTATCACCAAACAACATCGGAGGAATGCACAAACATCGTCATTACCTGTTTGTCTGATGCTACGGGTCAGAGAAGAAGTGGCTGCAGCCGTTTGGCCTCAGCGCCGCATGAGGAGGAGGAGGAGGGGCACGGCAGGGTTTTGTGAGCATGTCGGGGTGAAATTCTCACAAGAACTCAAATAAATGCCCAGTCAGATATCAAAACACATTTGGGGGGAATTGATGACAGAGAGTTATTTTTATTGTTAAATATTGATGAATGAAGAAAAAATTGGGCTCCAGCAGAAGGGGCACTTTTCTCATCCAGGGCAAAAGGGCAGGTGCTTGAGCACCACTAGGGGTCTATCTTTGCACGTGCAAGGACACACACGACAATTTGTCTATCTTCTTACAGTGCTTCGTTCCTTGTGGCAATCAGCAGGCGGTGTGGCGTAGTCGGTAGAGTGCTTGTGCTTCAACCAGAAAGACTCGGGTTCAGTTCCCATTCTTTCCCATCTTCAAGAAATTTACTTGTTACTTGCAAAATATCTTACACTACTAATTTAATTAAATATAAAAACAGAAAAAAAAAGAAAAAAAAAACTGCGCACGCAATGGGCTTCTGCACAGGATATGCGCAGTGGGGTTCTGCGCAGGATATGCGTGCAGTATTTTTCGTAGTATTTTCAATTAATTTAATTTAATTGTTTTTATATTTAATTTAATTTAATTTAATTTAATTTAATTTATGTATTGTTTTACATTGCTTGTACACGTTTGGAAAAACAGGAGAAAAGTCGTGATCCCGCGTTGATAGGTGCAGAATTGTTCCTCCTCAAACTGAGCTGGGCTCCAACAGCTGATCAGCACGTTACGCAACGCAAATCCCATCCCTGCACTGAGTGTGCGCGTGCACGGTGACAGTGAGCGCACTTGGTGACTCCGCAGGTGACGTATGTGTTTTGCTGGAGCAGCAGCTTGGCGGCGGTGACGCGTCTGGGTAGGGAAAGCTCGAGCCGGGGCTCAGTGTGTATGTGTGTGTTTGTGTGGATCTCTCGTCCGCCTGGTGAGCACTTCTCTGGCTTGAGAGCGGGATAACTGTCAACATGTCCGGGGATAACGAAGACACGCAGACGGCCGAGGACACATCGGTGGATGAGAAGGTAGCAGTGCAGCGTTGGAGGACATCGAGCCGCAGCGGCACTGACTTTATTAAAGCGAATGCTACGTTAGCCATGTTAGCCTTGTTACCCCGCGCTCTCCATTATTAACGCACCAGCCAAAGCTAGCCACCGCGCCCTGGCTATTAATCCACCCGCGTAACGACACTGCGTTAGCGGCTAGCTGCTCAGACGTTCCTCGGGCTGATAACGGAGCGAATGTTGCAGGTGGTTGGTGCAAATGTCAGAGCTGTCACGAGCTAATGTTAGCAGCTCTCCAGCCGCCAGGCTAACTGTCATGACATTCACACACTGGCAATTCATCGGCTACGGTTAGCTCAGCTGCTCACGTTAGCCTAGCTCAAATCCACAAATGTGTGCACTGTGTTCGGAAACAGCAGTATTATTGTCAGCTCCCAGTGGTTACCACCGTTTCTCTGCTAGTTAACAATCAAAGTTGTCCGTAATGTTGTCAGTATAAGGTTTAAGCAGTAAGTGTAAGGGTTAGCATGTTAGCATTAATGCCAAACGACCACTGAACACATGAAGCCCACACAACCTATGTAATGCTCATTTCAACCTGACAGGTGAATGGTAAACACACGTTGTTAAATCAGTTGAGTTAAGTATTATATTGCACAGATCTAATTCAGATGATGTTGTAGTAAACGTGTGTGGAGGTCTGATATGGAGTCTGCCAGGTTATTTCTATACTGCAGTGCCATCACCTGCCACATATTTCAGTGGGAGTCTGGAGGCACCTGCTGAATGTGCTCACTTGTTGTGCAGTAACTGTGCTTTTGGAGTATGAAGTCATCTCACAGCCTCATGCTCGTCTTCAGGAGGTCCAGGAGAAAGTGATCAGCCCGGAGAAGGTAGAGGAGGCTAAACTGAAGTCCAGATACCCGAACTTAGGAAATAAACCTGGAGGATCGGATCTGCTTCGCAAGCGCCTCCAAAAAGGGGTGAGTTATCTCTTTTCTGCTAAACAATCAGACTTCACCAGAGGACACTGACATTCTTGTCTTGTGTCATCACACTGAGTCTTCAGGGCATATCAGAATCCATGCTGCTTCATGAAATAGCTCCAGGTTCACTTAATAGATAATTTCAAATGTAATTTGCTTAACGTAAGTAGAATAAATCTTTAATAATAACAAAAAACATACCTCACAGTATGATATAGTTAAAAATAACCACACCGCCAGCTGCAATTTGCAAATGATCATAAAGTTGAATCGTCAGCGCTACTGCTTTACCAAAGCCTGGACTTTTTAACCTTCACAATGACGATATATATTGCAGGTATAGTTTTAGATGATTAATTTGTCCTAAGTGTACCTCATTTTAATTGGCAATGAGGGTTAGAGGTATTAGATGTTTTATTATGCTATATACAGTGTTTATGGACGGTCGTTAAAATCACTGTTCATGTCAAATGAAAATATCAATAAAACACTGCTGCTGCCTCTCAAATGAGGGTTCTGTCTGATTTCATGACTTAGTGAAATCTTTGCTTCCTCGCCAGCAGAAACACATAACTGAAGTTATAATTAATTTATCTTGCCTAAAGGGCTTACCTACTGTCACTGCCCTGTGGTGCTGCTTGTCGTAAACAAATAGAAGTTGTTTAAATTCAGTGATTTCAACTAAAATCCATGGTCTGTATCTTCCAGGTTAATAAACACACTGAGTGTTTCCTCCGCTTCCAAAGCATTTACAACAGTTCACTTGCGAGCAGACTTGTTCGATGCGTTTGTTGGCACAAAATTGTGTATGTCGTTACATGTCTCCTTTTGTGTGAATGATTCAAACAGGACCAAAACAAAAGTCCAATGCTCCAAAGTGCAGCCAGTCAATCGGGAAACTCCACAGTGTATGTTCAAAATAAGATGAAAATTTTTGCCATTTGCTGTCTTGCAGTGAATGTAACCATCTAGTTAATTATAAGCAAGACTAGCTTGAAAAATGGGCTTAAGATACTAGCAAACCTGTATATGTTACATACTGTATACTCAGTTCATTTCTCAAGATCATTCAAGATGATTATTGTCAGTTTGAACAACATGAATGAGTGAAAATGTTTGCGGGGAAACTATCCATCTAGATAAAGTTTAGATGGACAGTAGAATTGAGACAAATAAAAACATTAATAGAATAAAAATGAAAATAGTTTTTACAAAGAAATTACAATGATGTAATAAGAAAAATTTGCACAAAAAATAATCGAGTGAACATGCAATGTAAATAGTTTTTCTTTGCTGACATTTATCAAATTGAAAACTCACTATTAACTGTTTGCATTAATCAGTGGTGCTGTTCATTTCTCACAGTTCTGTTTAAAATGTGAGTTTTATGTCTCTCTACAGCAAAAGTACTTTGACTCAGGAGACTACAACATGGCTAAAGCCAAGATAAAGAACAAACAGTTGCCAACAGCTGCACCAGAGAAGACCGAGATCACAGGGGACCACATCCCCACCCCCCAGGACCTGCCCCAAAGGAAACCCTCACTGGTCGCCAGTAAACTGGCAGGCTGATGCACCCGCAGCCCTGACATCTCCTGCAGTACCTCCCAGCCCTAACCCTTTCCACTCAAGTCTCAGAGCTGTAACATTACCTCTCCCGCCCCCCTCTCTCCCACAGTTCCACCTGTCCCCAGCGTCTGCCTGGACCCATCTCGATAAAGTCCCACTCCTACCACTCAGTGATTCGGCTGGCTGATCCTTTTAAATTTTTTCATTACTTCCATGTATTATCATACACTGAAAGACAGGACATCCAAGTGTGAGTGTGATGAACGTACTGTGACTCTTCTGTACGAGGGATGGATGATCGATACCACAGCGTTTACTGCCCCAAGAGAGGGGCAAGAAGCAAAAGCTGCATCTTGAGTGGTTAGAGGGCTTTTGGTATATACATCAGGATTCCACACAGGAGTGTGTACGTATGTATGGGTGCATGTGTGTGTGTCTGCTTTTGTTCGGCACAGGGGCAGACGTCAGCCTTTTAGAAAGTTTAACATCATATTTGTATCATTCACTGTATGTCCTTATTCTAAATTATGCTGTCAATAGGCTTGAGTGATTGATTGAGTATAGTAATCCAGAGGCCAAGCTCAGTTTTGTTAACACTATGATTGTGAAAGGGGGAGGGGGGGACCATTAGGTGAAGGCCACAGTGTCATCAAGAAAGAACTGCATATATGATGTAGGGCTCCTTAAGGCGTATCTCACTGAGCTCAATTCATGAAGGTGCTGACATGTGCAGACATATAAACATGCTGAAAAAATCTCTGGTGCTACATCAAATCTCAGTGGCAGATCTATGGTTCATTCAAAACATATTGAAACCAAAAGAAGGGGATGCCATTGTGGGCTTCACTCTGAAATGTATTGTTGAAACTTTGCACTCTATCTGTGATGTGCCAAGCATTTCAGCCTCAGGACGACCCCGTCCTCTCCTTGGGTCAAAATGTCTAGTTCCAAGTTGTCATGAGTGACTCATAACCGTGCTGGTAGTGGGGTATACAGGACCTGAAAGCTCCTGTCAGTAGGGACCAGTCTTTCTGCTGTGTGAGCAACAAATCTATTGTTAAAAAATTACTGGGAGCCTCTCTTGGCATTGGGAACAAGGAGTTTAATGAATTATGGTCATTCATTTCGAGGGGGGGGGGGGGGATCTTCTATACTCATACATTAAAGTCATTTTATCTTTAAATTGGCCCCCTGTAGTGCTTTTCAAGGGTCCTTGCTGACTGGATGAAGTTTACCTGTCATGTGGTAAATCTAAGCTAGCACTACATCCGTCTGAGCTGTGCATGTATGTGACTGCCCTGCTGTCACTTTATGCCATTTTGTTTTGTAAATAAAATAGTTTTGCACAAATGTTTAATTTTTGTGTCCTGTGTGTGATATATTGATGTGTTTTAGGACCTTTTGTATGTTTAAGATGAAAAGTTCAATTGAAAGATTACAGACGTAATGTTTCTTTTACAATGCTTTGAAAACTGAGACGGGGAAAAACTTTCCCAGGCAAAGACAACATTGCAATCACGTTAATTATATATTCCATTATGTGATTGTTAGACCAGTTTTGTGGCCATTATTGATAAAGATTATCCGAAGCGCCAAATATATAACTCCAGTCAAAATGATAATTGAGACTGGAGTTCTTTGAGATTTTGTATATTTGTAATGGCTGATTGAAATATGACATAAGCCAAATTCTGTCATATTTGACAGCAGAAAGTCAAAAATGACGTGAATCAACCTCTCTTTTGATGGGCTCCAAACATATTTAAAGAGACTTTATATGCATTCCATGTATATATCTAAACCTCCATAAGGGTTCGATGAAAGATCAGTATACCCATTCAGTTTGCCACAATAAATAACTTAGTTTTGTAAGTCATGAAGTGACATCTGAAAAGTTAGTTAAAAAAAATTGTATTCATAGAAATGTACTTGTTTCAACAGAAATATAGATACATTTCTTGGATTATGCATGTCCACAAAGACATGTGGCAGCTTTAAATCTGCCACCGGGGTCTCACCACAACAGCAAGAGACAAACCAGTTGCTTTCTTTTATTTTTCCAACACACGAGAAAACAAATTCAACATTAAACTTAAACTTGCCAGCACTGTCTGCCGGGCATATTGGCTTTTCAGCTCTGTCTTGTCCATGTGTCTCTTTGTTTCTCCCTCGCGTCTCTCCCGTGTGTCTCCCGTGAGATCCCTTGGTGTCTCTCCTCTGGCAGCTCGGCTGCTGCCTTTTGAACCAGAGGATCTATCAGCTATCAGCCCTCAGCTGGTTAATCATCTGGTACAGGTGGAGATGCTCTCTGAGGTTTACAAAGTGCTTTGACAGACAGAGCAGACACAGGATAGACACAGGATCATCACAGAGGGTCAGACAACTACAAAATAATAACTTAGAGGATGATGATAAAATAACAATACATATACATATATTGTAAGATATACCGCCCCATGCAGAGGAGAAGACACCTACATAACACAATGCATATATTAAAAAAAGAAATAAATTTGTATGATGTAATATGAAATGTAAAATATATCTTATATTTTGTCTATTGAGAAATAGAGCCATTATAAAAATGATATACAAATTAAATTTTACAAGAATAAACAATAATGAAAAGGTGTGTGTTCATGTTTTAATTTCATGTAAAAATTCTTCTTAGTTCAATATATATGGTTGTATGCACACACACACACACACACACATATTTTTTTGTTTGGCGTATGAATAAAAAGACAAATCTTTTCTTAGGATGTTGTTGTTGGTGTATTACGCAGGCTTGTCCGCCGGGTGGCGCAGTTACCAGGGAGCAGCAGCAGCAGCAGCAGCAGGGTCGCTGTGTTTGGCTGAATCACTTCATCCATCATACCCACAATGCAAAGTGAGACGGCAGCAGCCTGGAGCAGCGTTTCAGGACAAGTTATCATGGCGATGAGAGACGCATCTTCTCGCTGAGCCCCACAGCAGCAGCGGCAGCAGCAGCAGCAACGGCGGCCACAAAGGCATCTAAGGAGTCCTGCCCCTGCTTTATGAGCACACGCACCGGGGCCCGGGCCGTGCGGGGAGCTGCGGGAGAGTCAGTCCATATCGGAGGAGCAGGAGAAAGGACATAGCCGGTGGCCGCAATGGCAGCGTCGGAGCTGTACACCAAGGTAAAGACAAGTGTACACAGCCTGTTAGCATGCGGGCTATACACGGCTAGCAGCCGCTGCGGTGAGAGCGACCTGTTCAAATGTGCTGCTTATTTTCACAGTAAGAAGGCGGAGAGGAGGACGTCAAATCTGTCTCTGTGTGTGTGTGTGTGTGTGTGTGTGTGTGTGTGTGCGTGAGTGAGCGCGCGTGCGTGAACCTTTTTATGCGTATGTGTGTATGTTGGCAGTAAATGAATGAAAACGCTCCTGAAACCTCATTTAAAAGCCTTTGTGCATGAATCTGTCGAAATGAGACGTGAGCTCAGCGCTGAGCTGGTTCCGCTGAGAAAACGATAACAGATGCGACCCCCCCCCCCCCCCCCCCCCCCCCCCGTTATTTATCTGTTCATTTATTATTATTGTCCATTATCTCCATAACTAGATGATCTCTTCTCCGGGGCCTTCGTAATGTACACAGCCCCCGTCTCCCGGGTCCTCTGCCCTCCCCGCACTGCCAGCAAGGGCGCTGGGATGATGATGATACAAAGGCGGTGCCAGCCATCATGGACGCTCCAGATTTACGCTTTTAGAAGCATCATATTTGGCTTTAGGTGAATTCTGTGCATCTTTACAGCCTCTCGTTACTTCCTCACGTTGTTGCTGTGGCTGGTCTGTGTTTGTCATTCGGGATGTGGGCAGGTTGGGTACCTCTCTGAGATGCTGCGCTCGTCGCAGCATCCGGACAGTTGTAGCATCCTCCCTTCCCTTTAGCATCCGGGGCCCTGCAGCCTCAGTGTGGCTCACTGAGGAGAGCATGACACTGCTGCTAATGATGAGCTCGGATGCTGCACTGAACACGCACAAGGTCACCAGTGTTGATGCTCCAGCTACTGTAGTATTTTTATGACTGGAAATGGGAAACAGAGGATGTGTTTGTCTCTCTCAGCGTGTATGTGTGTGTGTGTGTGTGTGTGGAGGGAGGGAGATGAGTCACCAATCTTCCTCTGTGACAGCTGGTGTCTTCAGCTTGAATAACGGCTGTGCTGGAGTACAAAACGTGACAGTATGTGTTATTATGATATTTGCGACTGAATTTTCTTTTTAAATATGCACCCAAACTGCAGAACCACAGTGTATTTCAGTTATCCAGCCCCCTGAACCCCTGTGGTCTTCCTGTGACTTCTCGTCAAACATGTTGTCTTTAAACCAGATGACACAGGTTTGAACCCTGTGTCAGCGAATTGCCTCTGTGGTGCAGTTCTGCAGTCGAGCCTCACCCCTTTAAGGAGAGAGAAAAATAAAAACACAGATTGGTGTTCAAATTTGGTACAAACATTCACAATGAACTGATTAGATTTTGGAGGTCAAAGGTCAATGTTGCGGTGTCCTCACAAAACATGTTCTTGGCCTCTTGAACATGAAGTCTGCAATTCCTTAAATTCTGATCAGTCCTTCAAAGATGAACTGATTATATTTCACGTGTCAAAGGTCAAACACCTCATTACTGTGCAATATGTCCGGAACACCTGAATAAAAGACTTGTCTGACTTACAGTGTGATATTTGATAAGTCTGTGTGTAAAATAATCACGAGTTGCACCCCTATAGTTTTAAGAGAAATCAGGATTTTCTGCCTCAATTTGAAGACAAGAATTCAAAACAATATTTAGATGCCAAATATCCTCTGCTTGTTGCCAGCTTTTAATTTGTCTGTCCAAATACCATGAGAATCCTGTTGGGTGTTAAATGGTTTGAACAGAGGAGACTTTGGATACATGGGTCAGTGTGGCTGGGAGACCTAAAGTTACTTCCTGCTTTGAATAGTCGAGTCTGTTTCAGAAGTCTGCCTCTGATGTCAGAACCCTCTCTGTGATTTACTTTTCCAACGCATGGTTTTAAAAACACTCTGCCCTTTGTGTGTGGGAGTCAGCCTTATAGAAGCTTATTGAGTAGGTCCGAGATGTTGGGTTAACACGCACACGCACACGCACACATGCACACACACACATGCACACACACTCAAATACAGACCATTAGTTTCAGCCCTGGTTTGGCTCCTCTTTGACCTGAAAACCAGTATAAAGAGAGTTGAGTCAGAGGTGAAGACTTTTCAGTAGCCTTTAGTCTGTCTCTTCCATCCACTTTGAGTTAAAAAAGTAAGAAATAATCAGTGTCAACACTATAGTCAGAGGTGTTGAATGCACAAGAGACCGTCTAGGAAGGAAGAGGAGATGGAAGTCTATTCCCCTGGAGATGGAAGTGAGTCGAAGCTGGAAAGGTTCTTCCACACATAAGCTCAAGTTTGCTTTTAAAGGTTTGTTTTGCTGTAACACAATCAGAGAGCATCTCCAGTAATTTTAGTAGTACTATATTTAACATTTATTCCTGAACCTAGGCTGAAAAGAAAAGGTTTTTTCTGCAGATGTCCTAAATATTTCACGAACTTACTATGTAGGATCCTACAGAAAGCATTTTCCTGTGATTGCTCTTCAGACAGCTTTGATCTGTCTGTTATAGTAGACTGTCAGTCATTCGCAGGAGTTGGTAGAATCTGTAGTTTATACTTTTTCACAGTTGGCTCATCTTCATATTTTATATGTACACATGAGAGTGATATCGAAGTATTACTTATGTCACAAAACATTTCTTTCATGATTTTGTGTCCATGATAATTGAAACACAGCACTTAAAATATATTTGTACTGCAAGACAAACACATTCAGCACAACCAAATCTCCAAGCGAAAATTGAAATCAACAACAAGTTTTCCTAAACTACAAATCAACCGTATATTGGACCTCTGGTCACATAATGGTGGCAGCTGTGGCTCAGGAAGTAGAACAAGTTGTCTACTAATCAGAAGGTCGGTGGTTTCAATCCCCAGGTCCTCCTCCAGTGTTGAAACCCAAATTAAATATTGAATTCAGTAGTAAAAGTCTTCCCAAAAAATAATAATAACATTTGAATGATAGAATGATTTCAAGGAGAACTGGCTTAAGTTCATATCTAATCGAATCACATGGTAAAAAGCTGCTGTGAAATTACAAATTATATATATTTTCGAAGATTATATTTGTAAAAAAGATTTGTAATTTTATGATGGAACTAAAGGCAGAATTCTCAGTAAAGTCTTAACAATATAGATTTTGGAGGCCAAAGCCGATACTGATATTGGAGAATAAAAAGGGAGACGGACATAGAAATTTAATTTAGGCTTGATATTTTACACTTAACCCATAAACTTTATTATAAATAACTATAAATAACAAAGAAAAATACAACAATATATAGAACTTGAATTAGGAAGATAACATTCATGTTTATCTTGTTTGGATTGTTTATTCTGTAAAACAGAAGTTTTCCAACATAAACCCTGATACCAATGTCTGTGAAAGGCTCATATCTGCCTGTTTATTGGACAGCAGGAGAATCAATCAGGTTCTAATTCTCAGCAAAAAGAAATTCAATTTGATATCTGAATACATTTCATACTACGAAACGAGTTTATGTAGCTACAGTATGTAACAGAAAAGTTAGGTAAGCATTAGGTGGTGAATCTTACATTATCTAATGCCTGTGGCTATTTTTTATTTTCTCTATGCTCTAATTTAGAACATGTGCATTAGATTACTGAGATAACATGGTTAAAGTAATTCTGCAGTCCTGTTGTATATGCTCACCAGTAGTCATTGCCTTTCCAACACAGATGGACAAACCAAGGCAGACGCACAAAGAATTTTTTGACGATATAGAGATTCCAAGTATTATGATGTCTAAGCGAATGTAACAGATAGCGAACAGAAACGGATATTAGTTTTTAGGAATTAGAATTGCTCAAAGCGTCCTACAGACGTCACAAAGAAGTTGCTCTTATCTAAACCACTGACACATGCTCTTATTGCGTGTCTTGTGTCGTCTGTCACACGGTTATTTGGAGTAATGTCTGTGGTTTTGGGGAAAAGTGCTGTTTGCTCGCTGTTAAGCGTCTGACTGCTTCAGAACTCATGTGATAGGGGAGGGAGGCTCACAAACAAGATAGACATCATGAATGGCCAGTCATCTGTCACAGGGCGAGGAACTTTGGGGAACGTCAGTGAGCGCTGCTCATTTCTGCACACACAATGGAACGGTTTCATCCCTCAGCGAGTTCTGGAGCTCAGCGCTCGATCAGTTAGTGTTCTGACTTGTGGCTGGAGTCACCCAGAAACCAGCAGACTCACAGCATGAGCTAGAGGCTCCATATTGAATCACGATGAACCGGGAGTTGGAGTATATGTTTGTTGAAGTAAGTTTTTGCTTTTATGTTTTTAATTTCCTATCCCCTTCCTACATTGATTAATTCAGTAGATATGTAGCAGATACAGCATGTGATGTGTGAAGCTGTTACAGAAGAATCAAAGCAAACAGAAGAGCCACTTTCTCTTTTTAGCTCATACAGTCTGCAGATATGTGACGAGTGGTCTGTAAGTTTTGTTCTTGAGTTTGGTGCTCCCGGTCCTGACACACCCTTCTTCAGGATTCATCTGTTATGTCACTGAAATCAGTATAAGAGCTTTCCATTCGCAATTTTAGCCTCAATCTGAACAACAACTAAGTCTTTGTTTCACTTTGTGAAAATTCAATCGGTAACGTAACATATCACACACGTACATGTAGATACAGGGTGGCACATTTGTGTTGCAGGGGCTTATATTAGCTTTTTTATCATCTGTATTGCTGTTGTTGCCTGATTTGAGTTGCAGAATGGGAGCTAACATTTGAGTGTCACTAATTTAGGGCTGGGTTTTCTGATTACACTCAGTAGGTCTCCTGTTAAATGATCCAATCCTAAGATCAAACTTTTAGCATATTTACATGTAATGAAGCTTTAACCATGTTGTAGTTGGTGTAGCCATCCTTCTGCAAGGAGATCTGTCCATGCAATACATTAAACATGGCAGAAGCTGCTCCACTGAAGGTAACGGCAGGTCCACACGCAGATGTCTGGTCCTATATAAAAACTCTGAAGTCAGTGAAAAAGCCGGACAAGAGCAAAGATGTATATGAAAGATATGCATATAGGAGGTGAAATACACAATACCACATATATCTCTGAAACTGTTTAAAGAGACATCACAGGTCAGTTATCTGGAACAAACTCCATGGAAGAACATCCAGTTCTCCATGTTCACATGTGGACATTTGCCCCAACAGGGTGGTTTAAAGCATGTTGATGGCTTCCAAAGCCTCATTCATTAATAGAACCTCACTGCATTTTACCATCATGTGAACAGTTCAGTGAGGTTGTCCCTAACCTGCAGAAGTGAAACAAAGCATCGCACCACACACAGTGGATTTATTTAGAGTTTATCCCTACGTGATGCAGAAAAGCTTTGTTCGAGAATCGCAGCAAAGTGTGAAACAGGGTCAAACAATTGATTTAGTTTGAACCTATTTAGGTTTTGTTGACTTGAGCTTGTTGTCTCTGCACCAAACCCTCTGCACTCATATTGAATCAAAAATTGATAGTATATCATATTTTATTAATGCACCAGGTTAGAGAGTTCCTTGTACATTTTACAGTTTGACTCGTCTGAGAATCTTTTCACATCCATTGAAATAAGTTTTGCAACTAAAATATCTCAAACTGAATCAGAAACAAATGAAATTTCAAAGTGAATTAAGAGGTTGTGTAACAGAACTGAATCCATCTGTGTCTGGTATCAGAATTTATTCCTTTTGTCTGCACTAAAAAATCTCGGCTGTTTGCTGACATGTGCCTCCATTCTGCCATCCTGACATAACCTGCACAAGTGAAGGTATCAGGTCTGACTAAACTAATGTGATTAGGTGCTGGCCGGCATCATAGCTTCTTAGTAAGAGACTCTGATCTCTGGCAATCACAGGCACGCTACTTGTGCCGAGAGCCAGTGAGTTAGGGCAGATCACCGGGTGCCGTGAGACTGTCGAGGGTCCTCCCCACCCAACTCTCCAGCGGGGGCTAAGGTCTCTAAATCTTGGCGTCATGCTGCGTCTACCCAGCTGAGCAGAGAAACAGCAGATTCTCACATGAGGGGCATCATGTGACGAGGCTTCTGCAGTCTGAGACTCCATTGACCGCTTTACTGAGAATGTGAGCAAAAACACTTCTCACATTCCACTGCAGCGGCCTAGATAGCTGCCGCTGCCAGCCTGTGTTTTAATATTGAGCCACGTTTATGATTTGTTTTGTGATCTTTTTCTGAACAGCTCAAAAACTATTTAATTCTCTGAACGAGTACATTTTTGCAGAAAGTTAAGCCACATGGATGAATAAGTAGATCATGATGAGACCTTTTTCATTTCTGTAGCTATAAGAAGAGTTACCTTTTTTAAATCAGTACAGAGGTAGCATTCAGTATATTTACAGGTAAATTGGTGCGATAGGCATTTATGAAGGAGACCTACAGTTTGATAAGTAGGAGAAAACCCTGTGAGAGTTCAGAGGAGGCACAGCAGGCCAGGGCCACTCCGGTCCAGCAGTGAAAGCTCAGAGCTCAGTATTAGCAGGGTGAAGTCTCTCTAATCTGCTGTTGACTTTGTGCAGATTTGTAAACTCTTCACCTCTCCCTGCAGTCCCACTCTTTATCCCCAACACACACACATAGAGTACACTGCACGCACGCACACACGCACACACACACTCCCAATGCCCTGATCTTTGTGACCTCTAAACCTCCCTCATCCAAGGTCCTTCAGTATCAGAAATGATCCGACACCCAGAGGTGTTGCAGGAGAAACGAGAGCCAAGGGGATTTGTTAAATAGCAGAAATGAACAGGACTTTCATGTTACCTGCTGAAATGTGAAGAGTTGAAAAGAAAATGTCCTGTCAGTCATTTTTCTTTTATATTCAGAGATTGCAACCATCTTTGGGCTCCACTTTGTGGCATCCATCTTTGGATGAAGTCAGTTTAATCTCATATCTTTTGTTGAAATAAGATCGTATTGATTCTCCTCTCTTTCTTTCGGATTCTTAAATAAGTCAATGTGCAGCAGTAGCAGCGTGCTAACCTGTAGTCATATGAAAGTGAAATGAAATTGCGGTGTAGTTGACTGAAATAAGATTATCCAGTGTTAAAACCTGAGCTAGCCTAATCAGCTCCTGATCCTTTGTCTCAGTTAAACCAGGATTAGTATCCGTCCAGTCTTGTACCTTTAGAAGCAGCCTTTTCCTGCTGGGAACTGACTGCTACTATGAGGCAGGACGAGATACATTTAAGATGATAACAAGCGAAATGTTACTACCATTTTTTTCCCATCCTGATACAGACTGCAGTACCTGAACTTTGAATGTTAGCATATATACCGACTACAGCTCTGATACCTCTGCATCTGATATCTGTCTTGAAGTGATGATGTTATCATTGTTCTATGGCCTGGCTGATGTTAAACCCTTTGAAAAACCAATAAATACAAAGAATGAATGTCTTATAACTTCTTTTATAATTGTTTATTGTTATTATTGTAGCTTATTCCAAGATAAAAAATGTAGGAATACACAACAGTTTCTCATTTAAATAGCCTGAAATTGTATTACATACAGTGCACTGTACACATTTTATACACGGCCTGCAATCAGCTCTTCTTGGCTTCTCTAAATACAGTACTTTCTTGGGGGGAAAAAATTACATTTAATTTTGATAAACTTGTTTACTTTAAAGACTTGGTAAGTTATATTTTATTTCATCTTTGTACTGACCATAGGTAATATTTGAAATAGAAACGATTGATTTTGGCTACAAACGGTTTGGCCCCATGATTGATCCACTTTATAGGGACACTGCCGATTTTACTCATCACGAGGAGTCGGCCAATAAAAACAGATGCATAATGTCCTCTGTGGCTCCGGAGGTGCTTTCAGAAGTCTGGGAAATTAACCCTGACTAGGTCCCATTGATGTCATCAGGGTCATCTCAGAATCAACGGAAAAAATAGGCGCCTCTGTTGAGTTGCATTTAAAGCTGCAGTGATTGGTTGATAACTGATTAATCAGTTGGTCATTTATCAAGCGGTTTATCAAGCAAATTATTGGTAAATCAATCAGTTATGATGCAGTTGCATTATGTCAAATCTTAGCTCCAGAGATTTTGAATATTAACCGCAAGGGTGTCAAAGTCTGAATATCTTTGCTTTTGCTGCTTTAGTTTTGATCATTCTTGGTTGAGCCTGTCAATTGTGATTCACTCAACTTAATGAAAGATCAATAGTAAAATGCTGGAGTTGATTCCGACCAGATCAGAAGTCACTATTCTTCCCTGCCTGCCCCTGGAGGGAAAGGAAAGCAATTATATGCTCAGGCCAGGATCACACTGAATACATTGAAGAGCATCAGTTACTGGGTGAATGCAGATCAGAGCTCAATGTGTTGCATTGTTTTCATGCATCCCCCCCTAATTGTGATGGGGCATATGCTTGTCTTATTAAATGTCCTTCTTGAGCTCTGCAGTGTCTGCTCAATGTTTATATCAATAGAACTCCATCACATAAAAATCATGTGACCACTGCATCAGTGTTACCCCCCGCCCAGCGCGCTGACAGACGAAAATACAACAAGAATAGAGACCTGCAAATACAAATTGAGCCTCTGATTGGCTGCTGGAGTTCACAGGCTGTGTGTTTGTGTGTGTGTGTGTGTGTGTGTGCGCACTCTTGCATGCAGCATATGTTGGGCGAGGTCAATGCAGAGACACTTCAGTCATATGATTTCTGATGTCATGAATGATGTCACCCTTAACAAACCAACCAGGTCATCATCCATCTCTCTGAGAGGCAGACTCTGACTCATCACATTTCACTCTCCATTTTTCAGACGCTCCTCTTTTTCATCTTGTGTTTCACGGTGGTGTGTGTGTGTCTGTGTGTGTGTCTGAGTTCCATCCTTCATTTCTCCTCTATATACTCAACCCAAATATGGTCCAGTGCCTCTGCAGCTGCATTGTGTCATTGTCTGTCTTTTTCATCCCACTCTCAGACACGCAGACACACGCACGACTGTACATGCAAACACCTTCACATGTTTCACACATCACTAGGTGTCAATCATGAATTAGTTAACGCTGACATATGCCACCAATCAGCACGTTTCTTTTTCTTTCCTCATTGCGTGTGCGTGCGTGTGTGTGTGTGTGTTTGTGCCCGTGTGTGTGTGGATAATTATCAGGATCTTGAATTCTGCTCAGTAGCACAGTGATGTCTCTGTGAGGTGTGATGCTGCTCAGAGCTCAGTGTAGCTATTTTTAGCCTTGGTCCTCCCCCTCCATCACGCCCTCTATGTCACTCTCCCTCTCTCTCTCTCTCTTTCTCCCGTTGCTAGGAGGCTGTCCCAGAAGCCAGCCTCTTTAAGGGACCAAAAAGATGAAACGACTAACGAAATGGTGGAATGAGGATGGAGGGGGGTTCAGAGTTTTTTGGTTTTCTTTATTCGAGAGCTTGCTCTAAGTGCAGCCAAACGCTTTTGAGCAGGAGCAATATTTGAGAGGAAATGGTTCAAGGTATAGCTTTAAAAAGTCTTAATTCAAAATGAGGAAATAAAGCTCTCAAAGACTATAAATAGAGTCTGCTTGAAGGCTATGTTCTTATAATAATAATATAACAATATTGATATGATAAATCTTTTATTTTATTAAATGAAATAAAACATAATTTAACCTCTAGGTCCAATTCAGGCTGACACATTTTAAACCTGATACCAAAAACTATTTTAAAATGAATGATTGGCTCCTAACCCCTGAAAGTGAGCTTTGGTTAATCTGTCATATTTAATTGCTGTAATTGGGGGGGGGGAGGGTAAAGACTTCTCTAATTGATGGTTTACTTGACAGACAACTGAGCTGCGAGCGTTTGTGTTGCACAGACGTGAGGTTGTGATCTGTGGTTTGATCCTGCTGGTTCTTCCTGAGGGTCCTCCATTGTTAGTTGTTTAGCTGTTTGATCTGTACTCAGCTCATCGTTTTACTCTGTGTTTCTCTCTATGTGTGAAGCTTTATCAGGAGTTCAGGCAGCAGGATCCCTTCCTTCTGCCTCGTCCCTTTATGACTTAACTTCGATGGTAACCTCCTGATTTCTCTCCATCATTTCCTCTATCCAGATCCCTTCATTCACAATCTCCACATCACCACATCTGACCAATGATCTTTCTGCCTGTCTTTCTCAAACTAGCCTATCACTGGATTCTGTTCTTCAAAAATAGTTGCAACCATCTCCTGTTCTGGCAGTGTGTTTGTAGATGAAGAAGAGATCACTAAGGAAGGGCTCCTTCTTGAATCAACAGTGGGCATCTAGAGTCGAATCATTGGTGTTGCCCCTCAACAATGTTTTGGTAAATCAGCTCTAGACACAGAGCCAGATCCCCGGACTTGAGTTCAGGATGTCAATGTCAGCTTAAGCCCTATGGCATGAGGATGGAGGACTCAGCGCACTTTTCTCCTTTCTGGGGTTTGGCCTTCTACGCCTGTCAACATCCCTCTAAGATAGCGCTCCAAAATCCTTTTGAACAGTGGCCTGCAAGCACTCCAGCACCTCTTGGAGGGTTGAGGTAGTCCAGCACTTATTATAGCTGATAGTGGTTGGTGTATATTCAGCCATATATATAAGCAATCACTATCATAAATATTTAATTGACTTCTCTCTTTCATTTCATTAGTAAGAAAATGCATCACTGTCTCCGCTTGTAAAATATCCACCATGTCCATGTGTCTTCTAACCTAATCCCAGGGACCGTCTCTCTCTGTGTTCCTCTGTGTGTGTAATTGCACGGTAGAGGTTGAGTGAGGGGAGACTAACCCACCATTAATGTAGCTGGACGGCCTCTTCAAGTAAAATCTCTGTGTGGGAAACACAGGTCTGTTAGACCGAGTTTTCATTTCCTGTTATAAAACCCAGAATTCAGTTCTCCATAGATAGTGTGTGCGTCTGTGTGTGCGTGTGTGTGTGTGTCTATATATGTGAGGAATGCAATATTATAATAACCTCATAAACTTTACCCAACTTTAACACTACTAATTCCCCATGTAGTTATTTTTTCCTTCATTATTCTTTACTTTTAAATGTATACACTACCTCTTCCAAGGAGGTGAGGTGTTTGTTTGATCCATGTACAGAGTATCACGGCCATGTTGAAGACACGGTTCAACATACAGGCCTAGAAACCTCTACCTACCATCAGTGCGTAACAGACAACAGGGTCTTAGCCGTAAGGCTTGTTTTTTTTTAGGGAACCAGCGAGTGCCATTCTAGTTGTTAGATTTACCTCTGTCTCTTCTGTCTTAGCTGTTACTCAGTGTCAAACCTAAACCGCTCTGCACTTAACCTCACCACACTGATCACGCTTTGTGATATTCCTGCAGTGGTGGAGAGAGAAAGGGATTTAAAAAATAAAAATGGGACAGATTGGGGCTCTGTGGGTGTTAGAGGTCTGAACATATGACTAACACTTTCAAAAACATTCACTCCGGTTGTCTGATCAAAGATGACCAATTGGTATTTTAGAAGTGAGAACTATTGAGCATGGGACAAAGACTTCCACTGTTTAACAGGTCTGTTCTCCCCTAGGCTATAGCTGCCATTTCACACCCCCACCGCTCGTCTTAATACTGGGACTGTATGCGTAAAGTGTGTGAGGATATCATGATTCAGATGATCAGTATGTGAAGCAGTGGACCAAATTAATTAACCAGTGTCTCTCCCGTTGTGCCTCACAATAAGGTCTTTCTGCAACGACTCAGTAAGAACGTCATCCGCCGTTTCCGTAACGTGGCCTTAAGAAGCCGTAAAATTGTTGTGGATCCTTCAGATAAAATCTGTGCTTATTGTCATGTGCTTCATTTCCCCAAGTACTCATGTGGACAGATCAAGTCGTCTTTACATTTCCGCAGTAGCAGTTTGCTGTATGAGCTTCATATTGGTTCGTAATTAAAATAAATCAGGCTCATTCGGTGAAAATCCTCCTTCATCTTCAGATTATAGTTTAAAGAATCCTAATCCCGTCGTCCTGTGGGTGTGTATGTGAGTTTGGACTCTTATACTTAATGTGTCTTATGTAGTGCTTAAAAAAACACATAGATATGTAGTTGAGAATATTTATTTGCCTTCACTGTGAGAGTTTTATTGTTTATCTGTAACACTGATGTTTTCCTTGGTGAAGCAGAAAAGTGTTGAGTCTAGAAGTTAAGCGTGTCCGTTTAAATGACTGGAGAGATGACCCGGCCATCATAGCTTCTGTCGAGCAGTTTATCCATAAATTCATAATAGATTATAATTGAGTGTATTAAGGAATACATTTGTTCCACATCTGGTTACGCTATTGAGGGACAATTGATGTTCACATATCCCAATCCTGTTCTTTATGGATTATTTCATTGTCTATGCTACATGAATGAACATGATTTCTGATGTCTTTTAACTTGCAACGTTGTTTTTCTCTCTTTATTTTGCGTGGCAGTTTGAATCTTGTGTAAGATGTGTGTTCGCATTCTAAAAAAAGTACTAGACAAATTTAATTGCAACTAGATTGGCTAGATCTCAGTAGATTGTAAATCTCCACCATGGCCCAATAATCTATTTATGAAACTTCATCTAAACTCGATTTACCTGTATCATTTCTTTTTTTCCGTCAAGACCCATCTTAAATCCTTAATAGTGGATTTAATTCCTTTCATCAAAATCCCATTTCCCAATCTTAAAGATAGTTTTGGTAAGTTTACCCATTTTCAGAATAACATTTTCTCATTTACACCATAAGACAATTTTTTGCGTGGGGAAACAGATAAATGTCAGTTTAAGTCTCAGTTTACTGTGTTATGCACACACATTACTTCCAGACTCGGTTTTCTGATAACCTCTTTTAAGTGAGGGCTACACACACACACACACACACACACACACACACATTTTCACTCTTTGCCTTTTAATGTCACATTGTGGTTTGCATTATTCTTTAGTCACTATACAGTCAACTCCTATACTTTTAGAGGTAAGGTGTTTATTTCTGTGCTTGTGTGTGTGTGTGTGTGTGTGTGTGTGTGTGTGTGTGTGTCTGTGTGTGTGTGTGTGTGTGTGTGTGTGTGTGTGTGTGTGTCTGTGTGTCTGTGTGTCTGTGTGTGTCTGTGTGTGTCTGTGTGTGTCTGTGTGTGTGTGTGTGTGTGTGTGTCTGTGCATTTGTGAGTCGGATTCCTCAGCCATGTGACCGGCAGTGTTCATCGCTGGTTCTCCACATGTCCGTGATCAGCTGATTACCTCCAGTCACAAGTCCTCAACGACCTTAAGTTTTATAATGAAAGTGTTCTTGCTTGGTGGTTTGTGTGTGTGTGCGTGTGTGTGAATTTTTTGTTATGATCCAGAACAGCATTCATCCGTTGCGATGAGCTACTTGTTCAACATTTCATTCCCACAACCTCACCACACTGGACCATTACAAGCCATGTGCTCATGATTGTGGAAACACAGAGCCCAATGTTTTCTCTGAGGTCAGGAACGGAGTATGAGCAACTGTCCTGTCATTCTTCTTTTTATCTGAACTGGGATAGTAAGCTGGGATTGTCTGTATACAATATAAACTGAACCAAAAGAAAGAATTATATTTATATTGGAAATGTAAAAAACCAGCACTCATGGTACTTAGGATAGTTTTTATCTTTCAAGTCCTGTATCACGTTTTAACCGAATCATTTGTATTCCCCCTCTGTCTCTGTCTCTGTCTCTCTCTGTGTCTCTCTCTCTGTCTCTCTCTCTCAGCGTGCTCGGGTGTGGATCCCCGATGCAGAGGAGGTTTGGAAGTCTGCTGAGCTCACCAAAGACTACAAAAATGGCGATGCCTCCCTGCAGCTCATGCTGGAAGATGGAACGGTGAGGATCACTGAAATATTTATGCTGCATTCAGGCACAACTTGGATGTTACAATTTCCAGGGTAGGCAAGTTAGTGTGAGTCAAAATGTGGAAACAACATGGATGCTACAACATTTGACCTGTTTCCTTTTTATACCTGTTTCCTTTTTATCTGGTTAACTAACCAAATACTGTATCACAAATTAAATGTTGCTAACGAATAATATGCAATACATGATTTGCACATTAATCAAAAGCTTCTAACATTAACTTTTGTCCACATGTTTTTTTCGTACAAGAAGTCAACAAATTGACAAGTAGACCTTTAAAATTAAGACTTTCCAACTCGTTGTTCTGACTTGAGGGGACCTTCACGCAAATGTATCCCATCAGTCCAAAATCAAACGAATGCGCTATGGGGGGGAGGAATCAGTCTCTCCCTCTTTAGGTTTTTTTCTTCCTCTCAGCTCTTTCTGTCACTTTCTCTCTCTCTCTGCCTCAAAGAGACTTCAAAGCCCTGCGTCTCATTAGCTGCTATTGGTTTTACCATTAGCACTTCCCACAAACGAGACCTGGTTACAAAGACGCCGCAGGGAGCATTTTAAACGTATAGTAGTGGATTTAATTCCTCGTCTAAGAATACAAACAGCCACCAGCATGTATTTCTTATATATATATATATTATTACTCTACCTCAGATTTTTGTATATGAAGAAGATTTTAAAATCACAACCGACACTCTGGAACAAAAATCTGTCTTTAAACATAATAGAAATAATGAAGTGACATTTATCGTGGTTATTATCGATAATTTTTTTTTATCATAGTATAAGTTTTGGCCATATTAGGATTTAGATTTTTCAAATTGAATAAGGTACATTTTTATAGCTAACTATAACATACCATGTCTCAGTTCACCTGCAGGGCCACCACAGCCACAGATTTAAACAAATCCCAATCGATCTCAAAGAGGACAAGCATTAATACATTCTCACAATCTCCCCCAGAGAATATATTATTTGAATTGCGAAATAAACATTTATTGCATGTTTTTCCACTATTCTATGAAATATATTTTTAATGTAGATTTTGATACCTTTCCAGATCCATGCAGATTAAAATTGTGGGATAGCTGCTGCTGATCAAATAACCCAATTAGTCAATTATCTGATCCATTCCTGGAATGAAATGTGTTAAATATGAGCATGAAAATGTACATGAGCTATGACGGCTGTTTCCACAGAAAGACAGTGGAACGAGAGCACAAGCAGTTCAACACAGCTTGGATCAACCAAGAGATTTTGTTAAGCTGCGGGACAAATCAGTAGCCTATCTCATGATGTTTCTGAGAACATGTTTATGGAATATTTTATAAAATCTTTTAGTGGGTGTGGACATTCTTGTAATTGATTATAAAAGTGGTTGCCTCTCTGCTGTTAGTCATTCTCAGACTGACCCAGGGAACTACAGGAGGTTACAGTTACAGACTATCTAAGAAGTCTGTCAATGGATCTTATCACACAACTTGAATCAACTCAATGTATCAGAAGGAAACGTTTAACGATGAACAATAAAAAGGACATGCCCCTCTCTTAGTTTGGTTAGTATAATGTTCAGTTAAAAAAATATTGATCACATTACTATACTATTACATTTTATACTGTATCTATAAAAAATGCTTGCGTCTGATTGGCTGACAGCTGTCATATAACTTTAAAAATCATGTATGAGGACACATCAAACATGTTTTAATGTCTTTGGGTCTGAGATAGTTTGAGTTCTTACACTTGAATATATAATCTGTGGAAGTGCAATCATGAATACATGTGTAATTTTTATTTAAACCATGTAAGATAATAATACACTTCTCAGGGTCAAATGTGCAATGATCTACCACCTTTTGTTCATTCATGAAACTACATCTGTGTCTCTGTTATAACTCAACTCCGTCTCTTTGGTTTCATCCTCAGAACATTGAGCACAATCTTGACCCCAAGACCAAGAACCTGCCTTACCTGCGAAACCCTGACATCCTGGTTGGAGAAAATGACCTCACAGCGCTCAGTTACCTCCACGAGCCGGCTGTGCTCCACAACCTCAAAGTCCGCTTCATGGACTCCAAGCTCATTTACACTTACTGCGGTACGAGATCCACTAACCTGCTTTCATGCGAATAATGAGCAACCGATAATTAGCAAAATACAATTCCTACCCTCTCTGTTTGGAAAGTAGCATAACAGTGATACCTGCTTACAGCCCAGTCCAGCTGCAGGTGGACTTACAGCTTTAATCTGTCATAGGAATCGTTCTGGTGGCCATCAACCCGTACGAGCCACTGCAGATCTACGGAGCAGACATCATCAATGCCTACAGCGGTCAGAACATGGGAGACATGGACCCGCATATCTTCGCCGTGGCAGAAGAGGCCTACAAACAGATGGCCAGGTTTGTGTGTGTGTGTGTGCGTGTGTTTGTGTGCATGCGTTTGTGTGCATGTTACCTGAGCAGCTCTCGCTCTGGTCTCCTTGTTGCTCAGCCCTCCCTCTCCCTTCAGGGTTTGTAGGTCAAAGCTGAGACAGAAATAGCCTCATATTGGTCTCACTGTCTCTCTTTCTCCCTCTTTAAATCACACTCACATTTTAACACTGGTGTTTCTCTACAGGAGCCAACCAGTCGATTGTGGCTCCACATGAACATTAACAGGACTGAATAGCAAGTTTAATCATCGCTCACATCTTTCTCCTTCCATGCTTTACTAATGAAGTGTCAGTTAAAGCTCAGTCTCCTTAAATCCAGTCATGCTGTACTGAATAACACACACTTTTTCATCTAGACCCTGGGAATATTACAATGTTGAAAAACACCCTAGCTGGCAATGTTAAGAAAGTAAAAAAACAAATCCTGGATCTGCACCAACATTGACTGGGTTCTTTCCTAACCTTTACCACATCCTTTCACCAAGTGTGTAAAACAAAATGTTGGTGTTTTTGTGTAATCTTACTTACAAACAAACAAACCAACCAACCAAGCAACAAATGGACTGGGGTGAAAATGTCCTTGGCAGAGGTAACACCTTCCAGCAACGATAGGAAGGACTGTGGTGTAAGAGTAGCAGCTCAAACAGTTAGACGGAATATTTTTCAGGAATTAATGATATTCATAGTATTTCATCTGTCACTTGTTTTTTCATCTTATCAGGGATGAGAGGAACCAGTCAATCATTGTGAGCGGGGAGTCTGGAGCAGGAAAGACGGTATCTGCCAAATACGCCATGAGATACTTTGCTACAGTCAGCGGCTCCGCTAGTGAAGCCAATGTTGAGGAAAAAGTCCTGGCTTCCAACCCCATCATGGAGGTGAGAACTTGGATTACCTTCAGTTTTCTATGAATCCTTGTTCCTATGGAAGTAAATACAAATATACTGAAAACATAAAACAACAAACATGTTTTGAACTTTTTGAACGTTTTGTAAGCATTTATTTCCAACATGTGTTTTTGTTGAGATCAACCTAGTAGAAGCAGCATATTTAAAATGACAGGTCATAACTCTCACAGGAAATCTGTTATACATGAAAGGAATTAGATCACCCCCCCTCCAACCAAAATACTGTCGTCAAAGTGGAAGTCTTCCATCTTTTTCCCTGGCACTTTGTGTGTAGATGCATGTCTCTCGGCTTAATTCCTCAACAGTATGCTCTGAAGTAAAGTTGTTTTGTGAATGTTGTCGTTTGTGCTTCTCTTCTGCCTTTGTCTGGCATTTTACTCTCCTCCTCTCTCCAGCCCTCGGGTGGCTCTCTCGCTGTGATAACACACGTCTTATCCTTAAAGGGATAGGTCACTGAAAAATGAAAATTCACTCATTGTCTACTCACCACTTTCCACAACGGTTTTGTGGACTCAAACACTTCACCCACCCCTCCATCGGCATAGGGGTCGAGTAGATAATGAGGGAATTTTCATTTTTAAGTGAACTATCCCTTTAACTGTTTGTGTATTACTGTGAGTCCTCCTGCAGAGTCATAAGGACTGGAGGGGCTGGAGATCCCTCCTGTGCCCATATGCCACTACACCCTCCTCCCTTGCACCCGCTCCACCTCCTGCCATCCCCCCACCACGTTTATCCTTCCTCATCACTCAAGACTCTCCTCCTCCCAGCCACCACTTTCACCTTTAGCCAATCTGAGACGAGCTGACAGAAATGAATAGAAAGCTTTCTTTATGTCGCAGTGATGTCACTCCGGTCTCTAAGCCTGGATGCAGGGCAGATGGTTGCGTCAGCCTTTTCAATATTACAAAACCCTATGTGTGCGTAACTGCAGGTGTGTGTGTGTGTGTGTGTGCGTGTGCATGTGCGTGTGCGCGCGCTCAGCTGATGCAGGCAGAGACTGGAGTACCTGCTCTGCTGAAAGAAGCTTTGTCTGTAGGGCAAGATTGTGAACGACTGTTTGGCCCTAACTCAGCAAGAGCCCTGTGTGTTCACACACCATTTACTGTGGTCTGGCTGATTTCTGTGTGTGTGTGTGTCTGTGTGTGTAGCCCCACCCGTCTAATGACAATTCTTAGTGGGTTCATTGATCAGTCCTGCATATATAACTCAGGCTGCAGGCTGCAAATGATTTATGCGCAGACATTTAGTACAGTAGCTCAGCAGGAAACGTCTGTCAATATATAAAGGATGCAGATTTTGTGTATGCGTGTGGAGATGGAAGGAGATCCATTAAGCAATACTAGTGCTTTGTCCAGTGCTGACCAGCCTTATAAACTGCTCTCTACTACAGGTTGTAGTAACAGACTGAGAAATTTTAATGTGTTTTAGAATATGGTGAATGTAAGTTTCAATGTTTGTTTAATCCAGACAAAAACAGAAATACAATAACCACACATTGTGGTTTGAGGGGGATAATGGAACTTCTGGGCAACGACAAGACTTCTGGACAAGAAAAAGTATTTTTGTTCCTTCAGACCGAGCCAGGCTTTACCCTAAATTATGCTAACTGGCTGCCAGGTATAGCTTCAAGTTTACCCCACAGACATGAAAGTGAGTGGTGGACTGGAGGCAATCCCAGTTGACATTCGGTAAGAAGTCAACCATTCACAGTCACATTCAGACCAACGGCCAGTTTAGAATATCTGATTAACCCTGTATGTTGTTTTTGCGACTGCAGGATGAAGCTGGAGTACACAGAGAGAAGCAGAGCAGACATGGGGTTGCTGTGAGACAACATAATATTCCCCAAAGGGTTCAACTATTGCTTCAATTATTGTCCAACAGCCGTATTATCTCTAAAAGATATAATTGTTGCCTCCTTGTAAATTTTCCTTTACCTCAGCTTTCATAACCACAGGTAAAATTCCCTTTCACTCAACTGCTGAGGTCTTCTGCAACAACTGGAACTAACCTTTCTGCTCAGTCAAGTTAAAGTTTAAAGTTTAAATCAAATAAATGTTTTCTTTTGTCACTCAGGCCATCGGAAATGCAAAGACCACCAGGAATGACAACAGCAGTCGGTTTGGCAAATACATTGAGATCGGCTTTGACAACCGCTACCGTATCATCGGTGCCAACATGAGAACGTATCTGCTGGAGAAATCACGAGTGGTCTTTCAGGTAAACGCACAAACGCACATCCGTGTTTGTTTGAACGCACATACATCTGGCTTTGTTTGGATGTGACTTAATTCCTTCTACTCGTTACAGTCTAATACAACAGACTCAGCCGTCATAGACAAATTAACAAAGTTAACCTTTGCACACGCCTACATTTTATTCTGAACTCAGCATAACACTATATACTGTAGTTAAATAGCCCTCACCCAAATTTTGCTGTGTGTTGACGGGGTTTTCAAAGCGTTAGTGTGTGTACTTCTGCCACATTACCTGGGTTCCTTATAGCAAGTTTGCTTCCTGCTCAGGTGTCCTTGGGTGTTCTTGTACATGTTTTTTCAGGGTCACACTCTGGCTTCTTGCATGGTTATACTGTAGGTAAAAGAGAATTTCCTGAAGGGTCTGAGTATCCACTTGATTTTGTGATGTTATTTTTAAGATCATTTTAGTTTGTCCAATTTGAAACTCACTGTAAGGTCCCTGGCTGCCTCAGTAATGTGAGTTAACTTATTTTTTAAGCTCCCTGAACTTAAGAAAGGTTAGAGAAACAGAGATATCAAGATGAGTTGATTGTAACAGTCTTTACATGCAGATTAGCTTTTATTTTTTATATCCTAAGTATAAAGAGTCAGTTCCTCATGTTCCATGTACCTGAATCAGTACACACACAGCAGGAAAGGGTTTTTCTTAAATGTGCAGGAGTAGGGTATGAATTCAATACACATTTTCATCATGGTTTTCAAACAGATTCTTATAATACACTGATCTGTGATGTTTTTCCTGGATTATCATTTAAAGCGTGCCAGCAGTAACGTCACTGCACACTACAGAAATGGGTTTGTTAGCTGACATGAGGATTGAGTAGTTGCTAAAATCTATGAGTTACAGCTTACTGCCTGGTTAGTGTAATTATATAAAAAAAACATTCCTATTTTCTAGAAACAAATTTAATTACAGCAAATTGACACTGTATTCGTAGCACTATTAGATTTAGATTGTGTGTTGGAGCTCTGTGTGTGTGATGTAAGTTCACAATTTCAGTGTTTACCTGAAAGCTAAAACAACTGACTCTTAATTCTGTCACAAATTGAAATGGTAAACTAGAATGGAACTCAGTAGAGTTTAAACCTCTTAAAGGCCAAAGACGCTCATTTTCAAAACACATTTAAATTTGTTGGATCAGGATTTTATTTAGATCTGCACCAAATTGCACATATTCAATAATATCAGTCCCCTAATATATGTCTGATTTTATTTATATGGAGATCCATTAATAATTCTCTGGGAAATTGGCCAAAACACAAACACAACTGCAAAGCAATGCAGAATTGTGATGCAAAATGGTACGGGCTTCCTGTGGCTGACTGTAGTCCTTTCTGCACATGCACAGACAACACATGGCCATGTGACATAATCTGAAGTATCACACTTCTGGTCACATGCTGGACAAGATATTACTCTGTTCTCCCAGTTCAACTGTCACAACACTACATGTCACCAGATGTAGACAGTCAATACTTTTAATTTGCGATCTTGTGATTCAACTTTTCAGTGATTTGCATCAGCTCACTGTTTCCTGCTTTTTTCTTTCTATTTCCATTCTATACATGTATGTTTATGTTTGCCTGATAGAGGAGAGAGTATAGGGCAGAGTCGAGGAAAATCTTTTTTGTATTTCCACGCACGCACGCACACAGACACACAAACACACTCTATTGTCATTGACAACGCTTTTGAAGAACGAGGAAGTCCCGCCTCACATTTTTCACATACTTGGCTCCAGTACCACCCTTTTTACAGGTGTGTGTGTGTGTGTTTGTTTGCATTCTGTGTTTGGGTGTAGTAGCAGCAATGTAGGACGCAGGTAGCAGACTTCAAATCTTGATGGATTTCACATTTTGTTCACAGCTTCACAGCTTCACTACAAACTTATAGCACACCCTTTAATATTTATTTTTTTTCACAGAAAATGAATCTAAGCTAAAAGTTTAATTGCCACTTTTATCCATTTACAATATGATCCATCTGGTGGATCACATGTTCTTAGTCGGTTGTGGGACATGTGAGTGTGGTACAATAAACATGTAAACTTCATGTCTGACTGTTGGCGTGCCCTTGAGCAAGGCATTAAATTGCCAACTGCTTCAGTGGAGCTTCCAGATGTTAAACTGTGTAATTATAAAGCCGATGACGAAGTTTACTTTCACTGCATGAATGTGGCTTGAGAAAAAAGAGGTTTAGCACCAAATATGTGAAGGAGTGATGTATAACATCCATGTGATGTATTCAATTAAAGTTCATTCTTTATTCCAGGCGGATGAGGAGAGGAATTATCACGTCTTCTATCAGCTCTGTGCATCGTCACATCTGCCTGAGTTCAAGATTCTGAGGCTGAGTAAGTCTCTGCATGCACACACACACACACACACACACCAAACATACATAGAGCACGACTAAACATTAACCATTAACTTTAAGAGTGAATTCACACTTCAAGCATTAAACAATTTTTTCACTTTTGTGCATCAGAGATAAAAAATATCATTATTATATGTTTGCTACTGTTTAATATTAAATGTTTTTCAGAAATGGTAAATTGGGCTGCAGCTGTCACGAGTGACCCAGGCCTGTCATTTAATGTATATACAGACAATCTGCCAGTTCCTGCAGGGGAGGAAGTTCATAATTAAAATGTCCTAATCTCAATGAATGTTTAGTTTAACAATGTTACCAAAATCAACTGAAATACAAAATATAAACAACATAATGCTCTCAGTGGAGAGAAGATGACTGCACCATGGCCCATCACTCCCCTTATAAAAAACACATTTAAATTCAGTTCCAGATGTTTATTTATATCTGCACCAAACGCACACAATAGACAATAATAAAACAAGTAACCCTAACCCTTCAAACTAAGATTCATGGATTAACGAAAAACGTATCCCTATCTCGCAATGTTAGAGAAAGTGGTGTAAAAAACCCCATGATCTGGATTACCAGCAAAAATGTATATGTTCTTCTTTGCTGCCGTCATTGTCATCAATTCTCACAATTGTGCACCTTGTGAACAGGTGTCATTCATCAGACTGAAACCAGCAATTTACAAAAACTTTGTGCAGTAATGTGATTGGTGTGTACACATATATATAAATAAGCCTCAAAGTAAAAGTAAGACAAGTTGGGAATAAGAAGATTTTTTGTTTTCTCCAGTGAAGCTCTGATTGTTCTTCACAGCAGGAAAACTGCCAAAACTCTGAAGATCCGTCATCACACTGACGGGCTCAGCCAAGCAAAAACAATTAAAGTGTAATTGCTGTTGTTTCTGGATTTATATATCTCACTAAGAGACACATTTAAACTGCATTACCAGCTGGAAATGATCCCGCAGAGGGCCCGAGAAAGAGGAGGTATAAACCCCTCCCACCCTCCACATCTCCCAATAAATAATCTTCAGTGACCACATCGTGGTGTCTGAAACTCTCTGCCGTGTATCAGATCACTTAAGACGCAGCAAACTCAGTGACTGTGTGGTTGAACAAGCTCTCATTCAGAGCGCTCCCACTGTGGAGCTGCACCTGCTCACCCGAGTCATGACACACACACACACACACACACACACACACACACACACACACACACACACACACACACACACACACACACACACACACACACACACACACACACACACACACACACACACACACACACACACACACACACACACACACACACACACACACACACACACACACACACACACACACACACACACACACACACACACAGCTGCTGTCTTTTCCTCTCCTGTGGACTTCCTGGCTCAGTAAATGAAGTGGTTGTCAAAGCCAAGTTAGTGCCTCTTGTTGCCAGGCGGGTCA
Source organism: Pleuronectes platessa (assembly GCF_947347685.1). NCBI lineage: Eukaryota > Metazoa > Chordata > Actinopteri > Pleuronectiformes > Pleuronectidae > Pleuronectes > Pleuronectes platessa. Next base: position 12,864,049 of record NC_070626.1, read on the forward strand.
TGCCTTAATTCAGAGTAAAGTGTATATGAAGAAACTGGTTAATCACTTTTTTACATAGAAAGTGTTAATTTTATGTGCAAGGGTGTGTGTGTGTGTGTGTCTGTCAGACATGATGGAAATTGGCTCCTTTCTGAATTCACTTGCCTGTTAGAATTTGATATCTCAGACATGATGGTGATTTCTTAAATTAATTTGCTTTCTCTGTCTTTCCATTCAGGCAGTGCAAACGACTTCCTGTACACAAGGCAGGGCCGCAGCCCGGTCATCGACGGTGTGGATGACACCAAGGAACTTTGCACGACTCGCAATGCCTTCACGCTGCTCGGTAACAAACACATCACACTGCTCTACGTGCTGGAATCTGTTCCCCAAGAGTCTAATCATGTACATATGAGCACCAGGCAAGAAACGTTAGGGTTGAATGGGAGAATATTTTAGGATATTGACAAAAGATTAAGTCACTCAGATATTAGATTTTTTTTTTTTAACCATGAGGGGTAGTTTGAATTTCAGTAATTGTCAACAACAACGCACACATTATAGACAATAAATAAGGAAAATGATAAATACTGAACAGAAATATAAAGACATACAGTTGGCATCATCACTTTGAAATTGCAATGAAATGTAGAAACGCTGTTTTTCTGTTGGTCCTTGTTAAAATGTGTTACGTTACAAGACCAGCAGATCACTTTAAAAGCTAAATTTCAGAATATAGAACAAAGAAAGGAAAATAAAAGGATTTTTCAGGAGTGTTCTGTCAACATTCTCAACTTCCTCAGTGTAACCTGAATGTGTGTGTGTGTTGGTCTGCAGGTATCAATGAGTCCTATCAGATGGGCTTGTTCCAGGTTTTGGCTGCGATTCTTCATCTTGGAAACGTGGAAATAAAGGACAGAGATTCAGACAGCAGCATCATTGCTGTGAGGACAACGTTTATTATTCAGTACTAACTTTCACTGTCACTCTGAAATGTGTTAAGCAGTTGTGTAATATTTGGCAATATTCTGCAACATTTTCAGCTCTGGTTTTTCAGTCTTTATTTGAAGACTTGTCCTCTTCTCTTTTCTTTTCCCGTGCTCACAGTCACACTTTGTTCAGTTTAGTACAAAAGTTAATTTGACTTAGCTGACCTCCATGACTCGACAAGAAGTGCTGCATTCATTTCCACTCTATTTCCTCTAGTTCTGCATTAAACAGCACTCAGGTGAAACATCTACATGCTGCTGACATGAGATTATCCACTTCCTGTTAATTACTTAAATATTTTCTTCTTCTTCAGCCAAACAATAGCCACCTGACAGCGTTCTGCGAGCTGGTGGGCGTGACCTACCAGGACATGTCTCAGTGGCTGTGCCACAGGAAGCTGAAGACGGCCAACGAGACGTATATCAAGACCCTCCCTCGTCTACAGGCCACCAACAATCGCGACGCGCTCTCCAAACATATCTACGCCAAGCTCTTCAACTGGATCGTAGGGCACGTCAACAAGGCTCTGATCACTAATTTCAAACAGCACTCCTTCATCGGCGTCCTCGACATTTATGGGTATGACTCCTCTTTGTCAGTCAGGGATTAGTTTCTGAAAAGTGATGAACTAAGACATTATCATATACTCTATGGTTTAATTTAACTGTTACTGTAAATTTCCCAGTCTGCCCCACCAAATAACTCCAGTCAATCAAATAATGTGTCCAAATAATTAATAAATTTGACCTAATAACTAAGTTAACCTTGTCAAAGGTGTGATCGGTTGGTTTCATCCACTCTTCTCCCTCACCAGGTTTGAGACGTTTGAGACCAACAGCTTCGAGCAATTCTGTATCAACTACGCTAATGAGAAACTCCAGCAACAATTCAACATGGTGAGCAGCTTGTTTATTCTGTTGGACTGCACTTTATAGCCACTGATGTAACATGTTGGATTCTGTTTATTAAATGTATGCCTGTGTGTTTGTGAACAGCACGTGTTCAAGCTGGAGCAGGAGGAGTACATGAAGGAGCAGATCCCCTGGACTTTGATTGACTTCTATGACAATCAGCCCTGCATCAACCTCATAGAAGCCAAGATGGGAATCCTGGACCTGTTGGACGAGGAGTGCAAAGTACTTTTGATACAGTCGGCTGAAATATATACAATTTGATTAATTTATTATAAAAGCGTTCCTGCTGATACATCACATTTGCTTTTTTTACAATTTACTTTTTGATGTGTTTTTATAGTTCTGTGTAAAACAATAGAGTTTAGAATCGTATCTTTAATCTGTCTTTTGACAAGAGTATGCTTTTGCATGAGATTTATACAATTGTATAAGACTCGATGACTTGTGAACACTTGTCACACAAGTAGGATAAGTTGAGACCATGCGATTAAAGTTAAGTCAAGAGACTTAAGAATATTTAGTTTTTTTACAGTGTCACCCAAACTAAACCTGAGTCTCCAACACCTAAATATTTCAAATCAAAGTTCACCTGCAATAAGGAAACCCAGAATGAGCAGACTTGAGCTTCTATTCATGTTCCTCAATAAATAAGTGTTCAGGTCATTTTTTACCAAGTTTTTACTTGCTAATCTATTTTACAGTTTTTATTGGGTTTTTCTATTTTTATAGTTAGTAAAGAATTCACACAGTTTACACAGAACTGGTGTTAATGTTGGGTTTATTTTCAGTGTGTAAAATATCATAGTTAATGTTGTGGTAACAGTCACAAACAGGTCAGCTCACGGTGTCAAGTGCAGATTCATATCAGTTCCACCTACACACTCTCAGAGCTCAGCCCGATAACTCACAGTCTTAACTAATCTCTCTGTGGCTCATAACCACCACAAGGTCATTTTATAGACTGTTGACATTTGAGGTGGACCACGTTTCTGACATTATTGGAGTGGAATGCACTCGCAGGGAAAGAAATGCAAAGGAAGGTTTATTAAAAAGAGTAGTAGAAAAACATGTCACTGAAATATAACCACTCTATATATTGAAGTCTGAATTAAAATGTAAAGTTTGATTCCTCTGTGTTTTCTCTCTCTGCTTTTCAGATGCCGAGAGGTTCAGACGATACCTGGGCTCAGAAACTGTACAACACCCATCTGAAAACCTGCTCCCTGTTTGAGAAGCCACGCATGTCCAACCGCGCCTTCATCATCCAACACTTCGCTGACAAGGTGGGACTGGCCAACGCTGTGTTTGATCCATGTGTGCAAAGCATTCATCGTAGACTGACAGTCTGTATTTTTGGGTAATTATGTGTCCACTGAAAAAAAATATATGGCAAAAAACACAGACAAGAAAGACGAATAAAAAAAAGAATGATTCCATTGGGAATCTTTCTTTAGCACCTGATCTATTGATCAATTGTTATTGTTTCAGCTGAAAACACAACCTATTTTTTCCACTGAATTCAGTCAATTTAGCCCCAAGTTTTAGATGGCCCCTTCTTAAGATGCTTCTTAAGATTCCTTTGGTATTTTAGACTTTTATTCTGTTCCTATTGAGCTGGAAATGTGATGGTCTGGCAGGTGTGGGTTTGAATTAGTGTGTTGTGTTGCACTTTGCCTTTCGAGCTGCACAGATAATATTTCAGGACTGACCGGCTGCAACGGCTGCTGCAGTGCTGATGTGAGATATTTTTAGGAATAGCTGCAGGATAGATGACTTTTTTTTATTATCATCACTGTTTTCATACAGAAGGACACCTAACATCTGTATGCTGATGTAATTCAGTTTAGTGTAATAGATTTTATATATTTATATATTCACAGTGTTATTTATCTATTTTTAGATCTTCACTGTAGAGTTACTCATAAACGGGTCAAGGACTAATGTTGGCTTTCCCAGGAGGTCTCTTCATAATCAAATGTGATCCAATGAAAATATTTCTTTATTTGTGTAGCGATTGATGTATACATTATCTCAAAGCACTTTCCATAATAAGGTTGAGACCTTAAAAATTGCAGAGAGACCGAACAGTTGATCTTTGTGTTTTAAAATAAAATGTATCAAGAGGTTTGGCGGTGTCTAAGCTCCCCCGCAGACCTCATCGTCTTTTCTAGAAAACTGTCACCTCAATAAAAACGTTGTTACCTCTGCCTAGGAGGTCATGTTTTCATCTGGGTTTGTTTGTTGGTCTTTAAACTTGCAACATTTTTAGGAGTGGAGTATCACTAACAAACAAGCAGAGCTAACATGTAACACAAGCTCTGCTGTGTTGTCGTGCAGGTTGAGTACCAGTGTGACGGTTTCTTGGAGAAGAACAAGGACACTGTGAATGAAGAGCAGATCAACGTGCTGAAGGCCAGCAAGGTGAGGTGCACAAACACTGACACACATCTACTCTACATTACAGTGTAGAACTGAAGAGCAGGTCCTGACGGGGTAGAAGAGATACAAGTACTGTTAAGGATGAGTGAATGTTTCCATTGCGTCAAAAGAAGCCTGAATCTGTGGCATCTGGTCTCAAAAACACATTTTACCATTAGACTGAAGGACTAAGGAAGCAGCGCCCTCCACTGGCCAATTGGAGATTGTGTTGAATTCTGCAGTGAAAATGAATTCTCCCAGATTTTCATTGAGATTTTTGTTTACAGATAAAAACACAAACACACACACAAATGCACATACAAATTAGGTCAATAGGCTAAACATGACCCATAGAGCACAACACACCATAACTTATTTTATGCTTTCACATGACGTGAAAAGATAATAGTATTCCATAATTTAACTTAATACACTTTACACTATATACTACTATAGTCTATATCCTTTACGGTCTCTCTATACATTTCTGTGCAAACATGCATGTGCACATGCCGTTAAACATGTCAGATCACATCTGACTCCACATCCGCATGTTGTGTGTCTTAGTCTTGGGTCAAAACTTGGGTCAAAAAGGGCCTAAGCCTTTTAAATCCTTGGTTTTTATTTTGGCTGCACACACACACACACACACACACACACACACACACACACACACACACACACACACACACACACACACACACGTTAAGTGTGTTCCTTCAAAATACTCAGTGACCTTCGTCTGTTTTCTTATAGACTTCAACACGGGCAGAGCTGGGTAAGAGCTGAGATACTGTCTGCTCTAACCTCTAACACAACCCCTTAACACAAAAACACACACACACACACACACACACAGACACACACAGAAACAAATACATGTAATCTGACTGTCGCCATGGAGATCAGTGGGACTCAAACGATTGTAATTAAATGGTTTCCTCTTCAGGAGATTTACATGTGAAGATAGTAATTCTTGTCGGACCAAATTTTAAATTTTTAATTCTTCTCTAGGCAATTATGATTTATGGGTTGTATTTGTAGTTGGATGAGCAGAATATCTTACAATGGGGAAAAAAGTCCGAAGGGTAACACACAGATTCGTTGATATGATCATGTGTCGTCTGGATGCAACACTGTTCTATTTCACAGCACCGACCTGCATCAGCTCTCCACAGAGGACTTAGCTCTACAGTACTCTGACTCATTCTCTGTCTGCATCCAGGTGAAAACCCTGATACACCGTTGACCTCCATCTTGACAGATAAATATTCCAGCGTCTAATAGCTCCACACACAGATAGAACGTGTGGTTCTCAAAAACCTACTTGGACCTGCGAAATGCAAACAAGAGAAATGCATCAATGCAGACCTCTGTCGAACCAATACACCACGTCGTACAGGAGAATGAACAAAGCATTATTATTTCCCTGGATGCAAAATGATCTGTAAACGTTGACTAAATCACAGCAGAAACAATATCAGCCACTCTTGTGCAGCCGTGTTTCAATCAAAGGCTTTGAATTCAGTTGAAATACTCCTCAAAGTGTTTTGAGTTGGATCTGATCAAAACTCATCATCCCATCATGCACTTCCCATCATTTGCCTGGTTTTATTTCCCTTTCAGATTGTGTATTCTGGCCTGTGATGGGGATTGTAATGATTTTGAACTATTGGTTTTTGGTTTCTTTAACCTCTTTCTTTTATTCTCATTTTGTTTGTGTTGTCACTGTGTCTCCATATGTTGTCCATACATGTTTGTTTCTGTCCTCATCATGACAACCCTTCCCTGCCAGCAGAAGGTAAACAGAGGCGTTCAGATAACGCTGGGCTGTCTGGAGCTCTTCTTTCAGCTCCTTTTTTTCTTTCCTCCTTCCTCGTCTCTTTTCCGGCACTGAGTTGAATCTCTTCTAACACCACTGAGGGGGTTTAGGTTGTGCGTGTGTGTGTGTTTTTGACTTTTGTTTGCTGCATGGGCAACACTAAAGGCACTCTGGGAGGAGACAGGGGGATTGGATATAATAGAAATGGACAAAGGAAGGAGGGATTCTTCATGTTTTCAGAGCGATGCTGAGAGCGAGCAGCACGTGAAGCCTTTGTGGCTCCGGCCGTCCGGCCTAATGAAGGTGGAGAGAGAAGCAGCATGACGGCGCTCGGAGCACAGCGGGAGGACCTGAACCTGCACATAACACAGCATCCTCCTCATATAACCAGTGTTATATGGAACATGACTGACATGCTTTACTAAAGGCCATACATTCTACATAATAATATCTGTGTCATGACTTCATGGCAAAATGAAACCATGCGGTCATATATGGCAACATCACAATGTCATATATGAAGAAAACATAACCTTTCATCATTTGAATTGGCTTCATATAACATAATAACAAGTGTCTGTGATTGAGTTTAATCAAAGCTAATCAACAAATCAAGTGACATCTACTCACTCATCATCTCTGTCGACTGTCAAACGGCATTTCATCTGATTTCTTTGTGGAAATGTTGACGAAGTTACTCATATCAAATTATGTTTACACATTATTACTCGGTGTGTATGTTGAGTTTTATAAACTGAAGTAAATCCTCAATATGCTTTGCCTATATGGGCGACACAGTTACTAATGCACACATTTTTTGTCCTGTGATCAGAAGTAGTTGCTCTGAAGCGTATTTTAAATGCAACGTGCCCACAGTGTGTAATGATGCCCTCAGCTGTTCTGTTTCTGACTGTATTCGTCGCTGTTCCCAGTTTGACCTGCTGGTGGAGCTGTTTCAGGACGAGGAGAAGGCAACCAGTCCCACTGGTCAGGTCGCTGGGACGGGAGGTCGCACCCGCCTCAGCATCAAACCTGACAAGGGTCGGGAGACGAGCAGCAAGGAACACAAGAAGACTGTCGGCTGCCAGGTGGATCATCTCTCCACTGTTTTATGATTTAGATTGATGCTGTTGTGAAATGGACATGTCTGCTCACAGTGTAGAGACAGTGACGTTCTTGCCTCCAAGACCATGTTTACTTTTCGACCCCACTGTATTTAAAGATCATAGAAGATATATCAAAATCTGTTAATTTTGGTAAATCAAGGTTTAATCCAGTCCACTATAAGCACTAACATCTATTTGCATTAAATGTTTTTTTTATATTGATGGTGATGATGTTGTTTGTGATGATGATGTTGGGGGTCCTCTCTTGTAGTTTCGTAACTCTCTGCAAATGCTGATGGGGACTTTGAATGCAACCACTCCACATTACGTCCGCTGCATCAAACCCAACGACTTCAAGCTGGGCTTCACGTAAGTCTCCTCCCTTTTTTTATGTATCTACACCCCCTTTTAAATTAAAAGTAAGAAACAATCTCAGGTTAACTGTTATTCTGCAGCAGCACAATGTTATTATTTTGTCTCCAAATTTAAGCTTCCTCATATTCTCGGTTTAGATTTTAGATACTGGTTAACTGTCATAATTGATTTAAATTGCAGTTGTGATAAATTGCTAAAATTACATATTTCCTGAAACATTTTTTGTTCATACATTGTGCTCATTATTATTCACTATAATCTCAGTTATCAAAGTCAATATGGCCTTTGTTAATTTCAACAGAGGTCATATTGACTTTGATGATTTGCTGTTGACAGGTTTGATCCTAAACGTGCGGTGCAGCAGCTCCGAGCCTGTGGTGTCCTGGAAACCATCCGCATCTCTGCTGCAGGTTTCCCATCTAGGTACTGGCTCTGTGCATCCCAGAACACTGCTGAAGTTTCTCAGAGACGCCAATATGTTTATCTATATACAGTACCTTTGATAACGTCAGCCAGCAAAGTTATTTTCCTGTGTCTAATTTGTGTGTGTGTGTCTCTGACAGATGGACATACCAGGAGTTCTTCAGTCGTTACAGAGTGCTAATGAAGCAGAAGGACGTGCTTCAAGACAAAAAGTTGACCTGTAGAAATGTTCTGGAGAAACTAGTGGAGGTCAGACTGTGTTTCACTTTTCTTCATTAAATGAACAATTTAACATTTTCTGAATTATTATTGGTTGTGTTGTTGCTTTCTCTTTTCATCCATCAAACCTCTGTCTCAGCCCTGATCTCTGTTCATGTCTTCCCTCAGGACCAAGATAAATACCAGTTTGGTAAGACTAAGATCTTCTTCAGGGCTGGCCAGGTTGCATATCTTGAGAAGTTGAGGGCAGACAAGTTGCGTGTTGCCTGCATCCGCATCCAGAAAACCATCCGCTGCTGGCTGGCACGCAAGAAGTACCTGCGCAAGCGCAGCGCAGCAATCACCATCCAGAGGTTCACCAGAGGATACCAGGCGCGCTGGTGAGTGCAAAGACATTTGAACCCTCTTTAACTGAGATACAAAAATGCTCAAATTTTTCAAATAAGTTTTCATGTGTTGATTGAGACTTGCATTTGTCGGCTCCCCTCAGCCTGGCCAAGTTCATGCGTCGCACTCAGGCGGCCACCACCATCCAGAAGTACCAGAGGATGTGCATGGAGAGGAAACGCTACAGGCAGAAGCAGGCTGCTGCCCTGGCCATGCAGACGATCCTCAGAGGTTATATAGCCAGGCTGAAGTACCAGGCGGTAAGACACTTATCAGACTAATCACTGCAAAACATAGACCCACAGAATCTGCTCTAATTTCTCCCTGACTCTCCTTCACTGTTTCTGTGTGTGTCTACAGCTGGTGCGGGAGTACAAAGTGGTGATCATTCAGAAAATTGTTCGTGGCTGGCTGGCTCGGTGCTGGTACAAGCGCTGCCTCTACTCCATCGTCTACCTGCAGTGCTGCTTCCGCAGGATGAAGGCCAGACGCCAGCTGAAGAAGCTGAAGATCGAGGCTCGCTCAGTGGAGCATTTCAAGAAGCTCAACAAAGGCATGGAGAACAAGATCATGCAGCTGCAGAGGAAGATTGACGCGCAGGTGAGAGTTTTAACATGATATTATCCTACTTTACATGATATATTATCTTTTTTTATTGATTCATTTGGTATTTTATATCCTCTATCCAGAGCAAGGATAATCTGTTGGTCATCGAAAAGCTCAACAGTCAGGAGGCTGTCTCCTCAGCAGAGAAGGAGAAAATGCGTACCGAGCTCAATCGGCTGCGGGGGGTGGACGAGGAGGCCAAGACCAAAACCAAACAGGTGTCATCGCTGCAGGAGGAGCTGGAGCGGCTGAGGAAGGAGCTGAGCACGACGCAGCAGGAGAAGAAGACCATCGAGGACTGGGCTCAGACATACAGGAGCGAAATGGAGAAAGTAAGAAAGGATCCACATCTGTCCCCTGTTGTTTTCCCTCTCCTCCATTTTCTCCTCATCTGAGAACAAGTCAATTTGCTAATTTACTTCTAATAGAAACCTTTTTACTGGGAAATAGGGACTAGGATTTGAATTTTAAGGAAAAATAACAAAAGAAGAGGCTTCTTTTCTCGAATCCCCTCAATCTTCCTGTCTGATCCCCATCACTTAGTTTTCCAGTTTAAGTGAGACAGTTAAAATTTCAATTGACTGATTTAAAACAAAGCTCTATAGATATGGCTCCTTATAATTATAACCTCCTATAGTTTAGTGGAAATACACAACGTATCCCCAAATACTATTATCTGTATATGGATATTGGCACCAGAGGAAAATGGTTTTCCCCCAATGTAGGAGGCAGAACGAACCAGGGGGAGAATGGCCCATAGTGAACTCAGTGGGGAGAGTTCCCCCGGGTCAGGTGAGCACAGGAGATAGAGTAGTGTGTTAGTGAGATAGCAAATCAACTGTGTGTGGTCTTTGTATTTCTTAAGCTTTGTCTTTGTATATCATTCTTCTACTTTTTCAAACACCAAAATTACCAATCATCAAAGTTGTGCAATTTGATTATTTTATGTTTTCTTCCTGATCTGTATGAGCTATGTTTGTCAAACTCAAAAGATAAAAGGGATGCACTGATTTGTCCAACAACTAAAGTACATACTCCATCTTGGGACATGTTAACATAACTAACATAATTGAGTGTGGTATTTCCACTTTATCACCAGCCAGTCCGTAAAAAGGGATTGAAACAACTAAGAAAGCAATTCTGTCAACTTGTGGGTGGGGATCACTAGCTGGAAAAGACACCTCAACTGCAGGTGGCGCTGTTGGCTTGTTGGTCTAGGAGCAGGAGCTGGGCCTTATTAACATAGATCCCAGTTATTAAATGAGGAGGGAAGGTGGAGTTGCATTTAAGTCATGGTAAGGTCGTAAGGGGAGTGTTTTCATTATAAACCCTTTAAATGTGTAATTTTGAAGAAAGAAGAGTTGTAGGGGATCTGATAAACTGCTGCAGTGGGACTTAAATCATTATGTGCATCCACATGGAGGTCAAAGCTCCAAAGTGCTCGTCTGGAGCTGGTCAGGATTCAGATCTGCAGGAACATGACTTTCTCAGCGTGCATCACATGTCCCAAGAGATTTTTCTTGATACAAAGCACTTAAGATGCAGTAATGTGTTAGATGATAGATGTGTGAAATAACCAGATCAAACAGTAGGTCTAGAATGGATGTAAGAGATAATTTTAATATTCAGTACTGTCATTGGTTTTACACAAGACCTGATTAAAGGATGGCTTGTGTGTTTAGATGGTCTCGGAGCTGAAGGATCAGAATGGTTTGCTGAAGAAGGAGAAGGACGACTTGAACAGGTCGATTCAGGAACAGAGTCAGCAGATGACAGGTATCACATCACCAAATGAATCATACAGGCCGTCACGTGTCATGCAGAAACGTTTTAACATTTGAAACTGCTTCTTCTTCTGCTTTTGTCTCATCAGAGAAAATGGTTCGTGTGATAGCAGAGCAGACACAGCAGCTGGAGACGGACCTGAACGAGGAGCGATCTCGCTACCAGAATCTCCTGACAGAGCACCGCCGCATCGAGGAGAAATACGACGACCTGAAGGAGAGGACTCTGGCCTCGGTTAGAGATGCACACTCAAACAGTCACTATATACGAGAGGTTGACCTTATTCATGTGCACACTCACACATAGTTGTGCACCTTTCATGCTACTCTGCTTGCGAACACTTAAATGGAGAAGGGCCTGATTTAGTGGGAGCTTCACTAAATAACCTGCCATGGTGAATTGGTCTTGTTTGTAAATGTATCCTTTTGTGTTGATATTACTGAAATGACTGTGACAATACAGTCTAAGTTTGAAATAGACAATTGACACAGCAAATGTTCTGAATCTGTGTGATGGATAGCAATAGATTGATATATTCAATGCAGCAGAGAGAACTGTCTAGTTAATGTACTCTAAATGATCTGAAGTGTTGATTCTCTCTCTATATGAAGAACGCTTCCAAGCCTGGCCACAGGAGAACAGATTCCACCCACAGCAGCAACGAATCAGAGTACACCTACAACTCAGAGTACGCCGAATTGGAGGAAGGTTCCCGTGCCGCCGAAGTAAGTGTTGGAATTAAATACAGTCACATTTAATAAGAGGAAAAATTACAGGGACATTCAAATGAAACACAGTGTAGGTCACACTGTCCTGGACTAGAACTTTGGTGTTTGTTAAAACTTTTTACTGTACAAATGCTCTCCTGATGTTTCCTTGTCATGCAGGATGTGACACGAGGAATAGATACCTCACTGACACTCAAGCTGCAGAAACGTCTCACAGAGCTGGAGCAGGAAAAGCAGTCGCTGCGTAACGAACTGGAAAACAAAGAGGACCAGTTCCAGCGGGCTAGAGCGAGGGTACAGAGCTCCGATATGTCTCACTTTACTAACAACTTATATAGCTGTCAATGTCATGTTCTTCATTCTAGTGTGTGAAGCCCTTGGTAGGACTGTAAACGTGCAGTGATACCAAGATAGTAGCATCAGATGTAATTGATATGATTCAGGTTTACTCATCACCATGGTTTTTGCTGTGTTTCAGGATGATGTCGAGTTTAAAAAGGCTCGAGGGGCGGAGCTGGAGTACGAGTCGCTCAAGGTAAGTAGTCAGAGCAGGGTGAAGTAGAACTGCATCAACAATAATGCGCTGTTCAACTGATCTACATCGATTTCAGCTTATTCCCGAAGCTAGGCAACTTCAGAACGCCTCATTCTCCCACCTTTTATTACAACTGTAACCCTGACTCTTTTCACCTCTCAGCGCCAGGAGCTGGAGTCAGAGAACAAGAAACTTAAACATAATCTTGCTGAGATGAGACAAAGCCTTCTGGGTAACGCTTCCACCAACTCTGGGGCCCCGGGCTCCCCTGCTTACAAGGTGCTGCTGGATCAGCTCAACTCCTCCTGCGAGGAGCTGGATGTCCGAAAGGAGGAGGTTCTTATCCTTCGCTCGCAGCTGGTCAGCCAGAAGGAGGCCATGCACCACAAGGTAAATACGGCATTTCATTTCCTTTGTCCTATCATATGTTAGTGTTCAGCCTGTAATCATCCACATGTAACCAAACATGTATGTTCTTCTTAAGTTACATGGTGCCACTGTCTTCTTCACAAGGAGTCATACCAGTGTGTTTACAGTAGATGTTGGTGGATGCATGCTGCTTGTTTACAGCCACCTTCTCACATGTGTATGTTTCACCTCAGTCTGCTTGTCTGTTTTTCTGTATCCCAAAAAAAGTCACAAAGAAATTAGTCTGAAAACCTTCCTGGACTAAAGATCGTTTTTATTGCATTTTGAAAAAACGGTTCTATTTAATAAAAACTGTTATGTTGTGTTCATGTTGTCCAGGGAGATTTCCTAACTTCATTGAGACCAATGACCATCAAAACATGTTTTGACATTTGAACGATACTGAGAGCTCTTCTGTTTACCGAAATCACATTTAAGTTGTTCATAATGTGTGTTGCAAATATTTTCACTTTATCCTCACTGTGTCTAACTCACCTGTCTCCACCTTCTCTCCTCCATCCATGCCTCCCCACAGGATGAGAAGGTAGAGTTCACAAACTGCATCCTGCATGAATGTCTGACACTTTCCCATCACGTGTGTATGTTCATAAAGACTCCTTAGGCAAGAAATCTTATCCAACAGAATCAGTTTAATTACCAAACCAGATTCATCAACTAAAAGATCAATGTACAGATTGCTCAAGTGCAACTCTGACCACCACTACCAAAGACATGATATCTGTGGCTGAATTATCCTGTATTCATGGTTTAGTGGTGGATATTCACATTTTTTATTTACATTGGCTTCAACAACATCAACTGTAAAGTTCAGATTTAAATGTCAGCATCATGAAATAAAAAACATGAATCTATTTAATTCTTAAAGTAGAGTGAAAAAAAATTCTCCTCTCCCCTTGTCCACACTTAATCCCTGTTTTCATATTCTGAAAGAAAGAGGTAAACACCTGTTCTCTGTGAGGAATCACTAACTCACTTTGATGGAAAAAAGGGACATTTTGGAGAAAGTATTAACCACAAAGAGCTTCAGCTTCTTCAGCTGGCCACCATTTTTAAAAGTGTTCAATGGGACCACGACAGAACAGTGTGCGCAATGTGAAACGCAAACTCAACAAGCCCCTTAATCCTGGTGAAGACACAAAATCACAGAAAAACAGACAAATCATTTGCTCTGACACCAGATCAGCAGTTACATGCAGACTGTGTCGTCCCCTGGCCGAAGGTTGATTGTCTTAACTGTCTCTTCCTTTGTCCCTTTCAATGCATTTGTGGACTACTGGATTGGTTCACTGGCTATTTCTGTATTTTTTTATTTCAACACATTGATTCTGTATTTCGATATTTAAGTATTTCTTTATTTTTTATTTGGTAGTTTAGTCCTTGGTACAGAGATTTATGATGGCTCAAAATGAAAGCGCAAAGATCTTCTACTAGCACATGACAGTAATTTTAAACAACATCCTGTTAAGAAAATGAAGATCTTGAATTCATATCAAACTGTCAAACAGCTTCTACATACACTGCTCAGTCACTGCAACACAAAACTATTAGCACATGTAAGTTATCAGCTGATGCTCTGCTCTACAAGCTGTGTCCTGAAAGCTATAAAAAGAGGGGCCGCTGTGATGTTCCCCCAGATAGACGGAGGGCGCTGAGCTGACATTTGATTTCCTGTCACTGTATGAGCCCGAGGCTCTGACTGGCTCATGAGAGTCAGGGTGAAAGGACACTCGTAGCCAGCAGGTACACTGATGCTGGCAGGGAGTCGGTTACACCACATGCTGACTGCTCACAGTGATATACTGACTCCTTCGTCTTCTTTCATAAACCTTACCTGTAGGAAAGTGATGAGGATGATGATTGGTGGTGGTTCATGATGCAGCTTCACAAGCAGCTGTAGCATCGTTGTTTCTCTCTAAATGTGGTGTTATTCTTTCTTGTTTATTCCTCTTCCTTGTCATAACTTCTACTAATGTCTCCACTAACTCCTCTCTCTCTTGTCTTTGTTCTAGGAGACCATGACAGAGCCGTCTGTCTATGTCGAGGACGTGTCTAAGCTGAAAGATGCTGATGAAATCAAACAAGCTTATGTTGGCCTAAAAGACACCAACAGGTACTTTATTACAGCCAGTAGACCTCTGAGTTATTTTTACTTGTGTTCTGTTTGTTAACCAGGCCCTACTGTAACTACGGTGTCTGAGTGGTGCATGTATACGTGTGTGTTTGTGAACCCCTCTCTGTCCTGTGCAGATCTCCTAGGTTCATGCGTAAGCCGCTGGAAGTCAGTGACCTCCTGAGTAGGCTCAGGTAACAGAGGAGACGTGGCCTATGCACCGTGGAACAGAGCATGCATGGCCACGCTGTCGCTCAACTGGGTTTAGAAACGTTGACGAATGACTGATATTACTGAAGCTGAAGCAGCTGATGCCACAGTGTAGTGCTGATGAAAGCTTGGGTGGCTTTGCGTGGAGTTTTCTACCCTAACGGCATGAAGAAGTGTCTAACTGCTCCAGCTCCAGTTCAGTTTAGAATTACTTGTGCTTTAATAGAAGGTTTGCTGGTTTCACTGCAGTCAAGGAATGTGTATTTAACATTTGAGTCAAGTTTGCAGGTTTGCATGTTGTTTCATAGTTCGATGTTGACAAGGGCAGAGTCTCTTACTGAGGGATCAGACTCAAAACAGTTTCTGGTTTACCTCTGAACAATGCTACCAGCTTCAGCAGCTTGAATCTGCCTTTGGAAATGTTGCAGAACTCTGGAATCACAGTGCAGTAGTTAGAAAATGTCGAGCATGAAAGCATGGAGGTAACAGAGCTGAAAGGGATTCAACTGTCGGTTCTAGTTTAACTTGTCACACAGTGAAATCCTCACACACTGAATGTGCAGCAGGTTTCATTCAGTTGTAGTAGGACGCTTGTCTCAGATCTGTGGAATTAGTTTGGCATGAACAGTGCATGAAGTAATCCTCTTACTGTTTATTTGTGTTTTTTTATGTTTGTCAGAGCAGAGATGTAAAGCACTGTTAACCACCTGTCACACACGCACTATCCTGTCATTTCATTTAATACACATATTACTGATATAACTACAGCAGGTAATTAACAACAGACCATTTGACCAATGTGAACAGTGTCTATTCCTTATTAACAAAAACTCTTTGATAACTAGAATGGCCCTCAGTAGGGGAATACCTCAGACCCAACAGTCCAAATCTCACACACTCACAGGTTATCAGTTCCCTAAATGTACCAGATCCATGAATTCCCTGGGAAATCAGTGAACATGCTCTTCACATTGTTAAAGTAAGAGAAAGAGTTCCGGATCTGCTGCAAAGTTTTATGGATTATTTCCTGACCAATACCACATTCTTCCACCAAGTTCAGAGGAAATCCATTCTGTAGTTTTTGTGTAATCTCATAAACAACCCTAACGGACACAACACAGCTTCCCTAAGTGATGTGCTGAGCATCTCTGCGTTTAATCCACTGCTTCTCCCATGCTGCTCTTTTTGTTGCTTGTGACCTTTTTTTTGTTCAAACACTGACACGAGTTCAGTCGGCATCATCTCAAAAAACCATGAACAAACTCACTCACTCAGTAACACTGGTATAAAGTACAGCTTAGTGTACAGTAGCAATACACATCAGACTACAAATACACAATTGGTGCAATTAAACAATCTGTTGGTATCAAGGTTATTCAAATATAATGATCACTTGTAAAACAAACTCCTATTACAAACTGATTCACAGATTCATAGAAAGGTTACACCTTAGATGGGCCTGCACACACACACGCACGCACACGCACACACACGTCTCATTGATGTAGGCATATTCTCGTCTCCTCCATTGTCTCCTTCATCGTCTCCTTCATCGTCTCCCCTCTCCCCAACATCCCACACTTTATTTTTGTCTTTGTGTTGTTCACGTTGCTTTGTGTTGTGTGTCGGTCAGATCCGCTGCTCCAGACTTCCATAAGCTGAATGAGGACGGAGAGCTGTGGCTGGTTAATCAGGGTTTAAAGGAGACCATCAGGTGTTGCTGTGTTTCAAACACAAGTGTGACCTTTGAGCATGACATGTTTTGGATGACTGCTGTTTCTCCTCACTTCAATATTTTCTAATTATTTTGTCCAGCTGCACTGTATGCCATTTTTGGAAATTGCGTTTGATTGTTAAAACTCAAGAGTCTTATCGACTAATCCAACATTTTACAGATTTAGAAGCAAAATCCACACAGCCATTATTTTATACTTAGTGGCTATAATAACAGTGATCAAAAACGTGTGTGTTTTAAAACTATGAATTATTACTTGAATTAAAAATCTATGAATTATTACCGGCCCCTACAAAGGTAGAAAACAATGTTTTTGGCACAACACACCTGTATAGGACTAAACCAGGTTTTGAACATTACAATTTAAATCTGAAAATCTAGATTCGTACATTGCATTTATAAGATGAGATAAGAATTTGTCTTCGTCCCGTTACTAACCTTGTTTAACTTTTTTATAAAATGAGCCTGTCAAATGTTATAGCACCATGTACCTTAGTATTCCCTGCAGCTTGCTTTAAACAGTGTTTGCAATGTTAATACTTGAATGTTGTTCTCGTCTTTGGATGCTAGAAGTGGATTTGCCCACCGATTGGTTTCATTTTTATCACTAACAGTTTACCGTCTTCACATAGAGTGGTAAAAGCCCAGAGATTTATTAAAAACTCTATTAGAGTGAAATTTGATAGCACAAGATCTTCAGAGTTGCCTTTTATACTGATCAGTTCATCTTTTAAAGAGTGTGAATGCTAAAGACTGCGCAGAATAAAGTAAGTGTTCAGAGAGGCTGCGCCCTGGGCTGCTGGACCTGTCTGCACAGCATGCTGCTGTCATGCGTCACTGTGGTGAAATCCTCCTCTCTCACTGTTTGCTAATATTTTTCCCTGTTCTCCCATGTATCTCTCTTGTCATTCCCTCTTCTTTCTTCCCTTCATTGTGCATACCTATCTCTCCTCATCCTCAAACCCACTTCTCCTCATCCTCTTCCTGTCTTCCCCTACATCCTCTCATTTATCACATTCCTCCTCCTTCTCATCATCTACCTTCTCATTCCTTGTTTTGTGTGTTGCACACTGGGCCTCCTCCTCCCTCTCCTTTCTTCTTCTTCTGTCCTTCATGGTCTCACATCCACCCCAAAACGTACCTCCCAGGTTACTGGAGCACCAGCTGCAGACTCAGCGGAGAGGTCACGATAATGAGGTGGAGGTGTTGCGTGGCGAGCTGCAGAATGTCAAGGAGGAGAACAATCGTCAGCAGCAGCTCTTGGCCCAGAACCTCCAACTGCCTCCGGAGGCCCGAATCGAAGCCAGCCTGCAGCACGAGATCACCCGGCTCACCAACGAGAACCTGGTACGCTGCCACACAAACACACAGATACTCGCAGGCTGAGGAGGAGCAACTTCAATTGGTTTAATGTGCACGTCACTAAGAGTCTCAGCACAGAGTATCTGTTCAAATAAATACGTCAGAGACACAACAGTGAGACCTCATGTCTCATGTAAGAAATCAGATGAGACTCGGAGAAACAAGATGCTTTCATACCTGGATTTGAAGTTATAATATTCATACTTACCCTCAGGGGGTAACACAGTCGTTTGGAAGCCAGTGGATCCCAAATCTGGATTATTAGAGGTCTTATAGGTTTATGTTGTTTTTGGCTCATTGAAAGGTAATAATCTTATTGTCGTAGCATTACAGTGAACACACAGATGCTTGTTGCATTGTGACACCTTTTTGTTTTTTGTGATGAGCTGTTCAGCAGAGAGTCAACTAACAAAGTAAGAAGGATCCAAATATTATTATGATTAAGTATCGTCAGTCCGGACAGTGATTTGACCCTGATGACACCACATCATTGTTTCTCTTGACATAAAGATTCTGGGGTTCTGGACCGTGCAGGTATTGCAGGATTATTGTTATAAGAACAACAGCATTTCTGGCAAAGAATCACACCAACAGCACAGGCACACACAAAATGATGAACACAGATAAAGCTAATTTGACTTTTCCACATCACTCATTAAAAAAAACATCACAGACGGGTATTTCCCCATATTACATGCAGTGTACACGTTTATGAAGAGTGTGTTTGATCACTACCACAGCAGCCAGTGCAGGGCTGTGTCACACACACTCATCTGTGTGGATTGGTGTCACCTGACAGGAACTCATGGCCGACGACCCCACAGCATCCAGAGAGGCTCGAGTCATCATTTTACGACGGATGGTTGTATGTAGAGACAGCGTGTGTGTGTCTGCATGTGTGTTAGAACTAACTCAGGTTGTGTGTTTTAAGGGAATTATCTCTTGAGCATCGCTCTTAACACTACAGCGCTGTCCTCTAACTCACAGTGGAGCAGCTCTGCACGTTTTTCTCTTTCCTAACAGCCAGTGAGTCCTGCAGCTTCTCTTCCTCTGAAAACAACAATCAGCACAGCACCTTTCAACTTGATTTACAATCCAACTCCTCTGGCTGCTTTTTTCCTTTGGACACGTCTCATTTCCTTTCTCAAAATGTAGAATTTATTATTGTGTGTTTATATACAAATATGTATATATACGCAGGGACCGACCAATTTATCTGCCGCCAGGTAAAAAATGACTGATATGAGTCTTTCATAGACATATCTGTATCTGAGTTTATGTTTGCCGACATGAAAATGTTTTCTACGGGTAAACAATGCAGAAAAGTTAATAATAAATATAAAATAAGAAAACAAAATTATGTAATTATAGTAACTTTCTTGATGGAAATTCTATAAATTTCGTTGGATTTTTGGTTTCTTTATATTTATAGTTATTTTAATTTTTTTAAGGATTTGTATACATATATATATCAACAAATATATTGGTTTTGAAACTTTTTACCCCTAAATATCAGCATCGGCTATATTTCCAGAGTAAAATAAAGGAATGTTCAATATTTAAACTCCAGGTTCTTGGTGGCTGTATCAGACATACTTTTCTGATACAGTGCTGGGCTGTAAATATCAACCACTGGAGGGCGACAGTGAGAAGCATCTGAATCAGGGGAAGCTTGCTATTTCTCCTCTCAATCTTTGGGTCCCCCTCTCTCTTTCTTTTGTGTTTTTCCTGTTTTCCTCCCATCTCTTCATCACGCCATGATGACAACACTCCATGCTGTCTGTTTCAGGATCTCATGGAGCAGCTGGAGAAGCAGGACCGAACCATCCGCAAGCTCAAGAAGCAGCTGAAGGTTTACTCCAAGAGGATTGGAGAGATGGGAGGTAAGGGCCAAAGCATCGTTACACAATAAATTTAGGACTTTGTGTGTTTGAGTTAATGACCTGACTGCTGCCTTGTGTCTCGTGCGTGTCTCCCAGCCGGTCAAACTGAGGGCCAGACGTCTCCAGGACAGATGGTGGACGAGCCCATCCACCCTGTCAACATCCCTCGCAGGGAGAAAGACTTCCAGGGGATGCTGGAGTACAAGAAGGAGGATGAGCTCAAACTGGTCAAGAACCTCATCCTGGGTAAGAAATCACGATAAGAAAAGTTTTTTTTTAAGTTAAATTAAGTCAATTAAAGTAAAAAAAAGCTTTATGAAGAGGAACTAGTCAAAGACCTTAGTGTCTCTCCATGATTCATGAGTTTGAGTAATGTGAGTAATCTCTTGTCCTCCTCTCTCTCTTCAGAACTGAAGCCTCGTGGTGTGGCCGTGAATCTGATCCCAGGTCTGCCCGCCTATGTCCTGTTCATGTGTCTGAGACATGCTGACTATGTCAATGATGACCAGAAGGTCCGCACCCTGCTCACGTCAACCATCAACAGTATTAAGAAGATACTCAAGGTACTGTGTGTGTCTGTGTGTCAGTGTGTGTGTGTATGGGGACCAAAGCCTGGTCCTTATGAAGAGTCAGTTGTGTTGAGTTTTCTTTTCATGACCAAAAATAATGATGATGATGATGATGATGATGATGATGATGATGATGATGCAGGATGTTTTGAGTTACAGTCAAATGATCAGCAGCAGGTTCACTGACGACTTTCTCTTTCCCCTTCCTGTCAGAAACGAGGTGATGACTTTGAGACGGTCTCTTTCTGGTTGTCGAACACCTGTCGCTTCCTGCACTGTCTGAAACAATACAGTGGAGATGAGGTGAGAACAACATCAACAGACTATTGTTTTGACATATAGCACAAATGAGATATTGCTTGTTTTGATCTGATGCATGACGATTATCAATAAAAACCCTGGTTGTGTCGCAGGCCTTCATGAAGCACAACACATCGAGGCAAAATGAACACACTCTGTCCAACTTCGACCTGGCGGAGTACAGACAGGTGATCAGTGACCTGGCCATCCAGATCTATCAGCAGCTTATCAAATGCATGGAGAACATCCTCCAGCCCATGATAGGTATGTATCAGTGTGTGTTTAGACAATCTAATGTTAATGTAGTATTTACTGTAATGAGAATAAACGCTGCTCTCTTTGTGTAGATAGTTGCTAACATGATACAAGTGCTCACTCTTTGTGTGTGCTCCTTTCAGTCTCTGCTATGCTGGAGCACGAGACCATCCAGGGCGTTTCAGGCGTGAAGCCCACAGGACTCCGGAAGCGGACGTCCAGTATTGCAGATGAGGGCACCTACACCCTGGACTCCATCCTGCGGCAGCTCAGCGCCTTCCACTCCACCATGTGTCAGCATGGCACCGATCCCGAGCTGATCAAGCAGGTGGTGAAGCAGCAGTTCTACATCATCGGAGCAGTCACACTTAACAACCTGCTGCTGCGCAAGGACATGTGCTCCTGGAGCAAGGGCATGCAGATCAGGTAGGAGCTGCTGTTCAGAGACAGTCCAGATCACAGTGTTTGTCTGTGACCATGTTACTGATCTTGTTTGTGTCTGTTTATGTGCACAGGTACAATGTGAGCCAGTTGGAGGAGTGGCTCAGAGACAAAGGTCTGATGACGTGCGGGGCCAAGGAGACTCTGGAGCCTCTGATCCAGGCTGCTCAGCTGCTGCAGGTTAAGAAGAAGACGGACGAGGATGCTGAGGCCATCACCTCCATGTGCCTGGCCCTCACCACAGCTCAGGTACAACACCCTGAAATCTACTACAACACGTTCATGTTTCAAATAATGTCAATCTTTCTAAACCACTGGATGTTAGTGGGAGCCTGAAGGGTCATGTGTTTAACGTTTGGAAACTTTTTTTGTTACTTTTCTTTCAGATTGTGAAGGTCCTGAACCTCTACACTCCAGTTAATGAGTTTGAGGAGAGAGTGTCTGTCTCATTCATACGAACTATACAGGTAATTTATTGACTTTCCATTTTGGCTAAGAGTTTGCTCGCTGTGTGAAACGCAGCAATGAACTAATTTCAATTTGTTGTAAAGCAGCACACATTTCAAATCAGTTTTAACTGCGTTATCATGATGTATGATTTTAATTGTGATGTATTATCTGACAGTAAGATTTTCCTGACATTGATGGTTTAAAAAAAAAAAAATTCACAAACACACAGTGCTTCACAGTGAGAGCAACATATGGACTGAGACAGTTTTCAGATCAACTTAAACTTTTGCCGTCACAATGGATTAAAAAATTCTAGAGGTAGAAACTTAAATGACAGAAACAATAAACTGTGTCTAGTGCAAATGTTAACTTGTCATGACGTCACCCATTGGTTTGTGAGCTGCTATTTTGGCCGGCATCATCAACCTGCACCTATTGGTCAGTACTAGCTGTCAGTCACATGGTATCCACGCCCCAATGTATATGGTGCTTTCTTATCAATTTTACCCAGAATGGGACCATACCTTTTCAAAGTGAATATCATGCTGATGCTAGAGATTTAAAACAAGTTCTTGAGAACATTAACTCTGCAAGAACATATTTACTGTGAGAACTCAGGTCCTTTTCTCATATTCTTCTGTGGAACCTGGCGTATTTTTGAAATCAGTGAAGTCGACTCCTCTTGGTCATTCCAGATATTACAGGTTTCAGGCACTTCCTTTTCCAGACCCGGAGTTTTTATCCAGTTTTATACGCAGTCCATGGGATGAACAAATTTCACATTTTTGCAAATTACATCAAACTGCATATCTAACAAGTTCTCTCTCTTTTTCTCTGGTCTTCTAACCACCAGACTCGTTTGAGGGATCGGTGTGAGAGTCCCCAGTTGTTGATGGACACAAAGATGATCTATCCAGTCACCTTCCCATTCAACCCTTCCTCCCTCGCCCTGGAAACCATCCAGATCCCCGGCTCGCTTAACCTGGGCTTCCTCACCCGCGTCTAAACCGTGGCCCCACAGTGTTTGTGGCTTAATGGCCGTTGATTGAATTGCAACTCACATGACACTCAATGGCCCCATAAAATGGAAATAAATAATTCCAAACACTTCAAGATTTGTATTTACACAATTTGAGCAACTACGTCCAAAACGTGTATCAGAAACTCTCGTGATATAACCGTTTTCTTAAATATCCCTCGTCTAAATCTGGACATGCAAAAACACATAAAGCCACCACCACCACATGCTGAACTTTTCAACATGCATCTGTACAATACTCACATCCACTGAACATACACATGCACGCCTACACATGCGTGCAACTTCTCTATTCGACCACCACGTGCAGAAGCACACAGAACCCACATTCGCTGTAAACCACCAGAATCCGTCCCCTGCTTGTATAAACGCCTGCCTCTTAGAGAAGCCACAGGACCCCGGCTATGCCTCCAGCGCTCGCTCTCCATCCACACCTGGGTGTGACCTATCGACCCCCTGTCCCCCCCCCAACCTCTTCCTCTGTGCTTCAGCTTTAGCAGTTAAGATAGTTCTTCATGTCATCGTCTCCACTGAGAATGTGCGCACCCACACATGAGAGCAAGGCCTAGGAGGAGGAAGAGGAGGAGGTGCTTGGGCCTCATGACGAGGATTAACCTGGCAACTTGTCGTCTAGCCTTGTGTGTTGGGTTTGTGCGATAAAGTGAGGTCTTAGTACAAAGCCGGTTGTGTGCTAATGTTAGCGCTGTCTCTCCGCCCCATGTTGAGGTAACCAGGAAGCAGGCTTCGTTCTGTACGCTGTCAATTTACTCACAGTCAAACAAAGACAGAACCCATCGTTTGTACTATATTATTTATACATATATAAATATATATATAATTATGAATAATATATATCATGTGTTTTATTTATTGCATTTACCCCCCCGGTCCCCGCCCTCCCTTTTTATGATTAGAAACTTCCTCTTTGCAGATAATACGTCCAGTGTGAATATATAACTGGGACCATCATGTACCACAGCTTTGTAAAGACTGTTTTAGTTGCGCTGTCGGCTCTTCAGTAGATTAATGTAGGGTAGTTTAACGAGGGCCGGCACAGATCATAGCTTAACGTAGAGGTAGTTTCCTGCAGATGAAGTGTAGCCAAGGTTTTAACTGAGCAGAGGTTTCGAAGGTGCGAGGTTTAAACTCCACTCAGGGTTTAGCCTGCGACAATATTTACTGTTTACAGCTGTGGCCAGAGATGAGCCTCACAGAGAGGGACACATGTACCTACACACACACATTATACACACACGCACGCACACAACATTACAATCTGCTCACTGCTGTGTCACAGTCTGAACATTTCCACGTCTTCTCTGGTCACAGCTCCACTCAGAGCTTTGAAAATGTTCAACTATCATTATTGCTTAGTTATTTATTCCAGTTTTGTCATTTTTCTTTGTATGGTAAAGCCATGTGTCACCGGGCAGAGGGGGGAGAAGAGGTTTCACTGACGTTGGTTCAATCTAAGCAGTTCACTCCAGCTTCTCGGCTGTACTCTCACTCTAATGCTAACTGCAGTTTGTGAACTGATCCCTCTCCCGTCTCCGACCCGTCCACTCCTATGCCTTCCTGTCTAGAAGGCTTTTAAAAGCAAAACATACTGTATGGTGCGTTTGGTGGTTGGTTCCGACACCTAGTCATAATTGTGACTTGCTTTCAAAAGCTAAGGGTTGGATGTGAGCCACATCCATCACTCTGTCAGTACGGCTACATCATGGTGTGTGTGTCAGGCTTCCCTGCTGCTGTGGAACCTGCATGAGCTTAGATTTACCAGCAGAGATGAACCCTTTCACTCTGGAGGGCGCTGGTGTGGATGAGTGTCAGGGAATCTGCCCACGTCGTCACAAACAGTCATTTGTCTGCAGTGAAGTTGTCGAGCACTTTTCACTTCACTTCCTTTTTGTGCCATTAGTATTAGCACTCGACCAAATTTTGCCTCTTGCCCTCGTGTGAACCTTATTTTGCCTGATGACTTTATCCCTTAACGCTGAAATCTCACTTGGACCACACGTTTTGCTTCTTTTTTCTTTTAAGCTGTTTACATACATCCATCATGACTTGTCACCAAAACTGAACTCTGTATTTTTTTTATGTTAAGGTTTTGAAAACTTGTAATATTAGTTTCCTGACCAACAAACCCAGCAAGGATGGAAATTCATTATCAGTGCAGAGAAATATAAGATATCAAATATCAAGTGTTGAGAGATAAACAGGTTTTATTTGAGGTATCATGAAGAAAGGCCGTGAAGCAGACTGCGCTCACGCTCAGGAACAAGCCGCCGATTAAAACAAACTGTAAGTGGGATGATGAGAAGTTAGTACGTGAAGTTGTTGTGTGAACGTTTTTAATTGGACTGCCTTTAGTTGTATGGTTCAGGTTCATAGGTAGTTTGCAGGACGGTGTGTGTAACCAGTACCTGAAGGGAGAGAGAGAGACGTACCTGAAGGGATGAATTAACCACATGAATGTTGTAATAATGTTAATGAAGTGTTTCATGATTTCAGCTGCACATTCTGGACAAAGCCTTATCTGACTGATTTGCTATATGAATGACTTACACACGTTATCAGCACTGTGGCATTGTTTCCTTCTGTCGATGCAGTATTTTTTTGTTTTCACTGTAAAGTGAGTATAAATTGTTAAATGTGATAATTTTATATTTTGAGTTGGTGTTTTTCTTGGTGTCACAGATGGGCCGCTGTCAAAACGCCCTTTCTTTAAACATTTCGGAGGAAGGCGGATAAACAACAGATGATACAAACCTTTTACACAACTTTGACCCCTTGAACTTCCTCTGCACATTCCCTCCATGATCTTTTTTTCTTTGCTGTTTTTGTTCAAACTTTAAGTCAATGTCAGCAACACGCAAGAAGCCAAACTCTTATAAGTTTCATGGATGCAGCAGCAGCCTCCTCAGACTCAGCCGGTCCCTGTGGACGTATTGATGGAGCAGGATGGGAGGGCTGGCTAAGTTTCACAGGAGAAACGAAAAAACAACACATTCATCCATTCGCCGCTTCGTGTTGTCTCGCAGAGCGGCGGCGTCTTGCTCTTCCTGGGCTTCTCTTGGGCTCTCAGACAAAGAGAAAATGTCATTCCTTCACTCTGTGTTCTTACATCCAGGAGACAGTCGGTTGTATGATATGACGTAGACATTATAAATGAACATCGTTCTTATCCGCACTAGCGTTAATTGTGCCATTTTAAATAAAACACATATTGTTGTAAACAGAAGATGTATCATCATCACCTCAGCTCTGGTGGTCCTGGTGTGACATGTTTCCTCTCTACACCCACGTGTACATTCGACAGACTGGACTGTTTGTAGTTTCTGGTAGCTGTGCGTAGTGAATGTGTTCACCGTTTAGAAACTAAGAAACTTGGAATAAATTGTCAAATGTGTAAAAGTAAAATAAAAGAATTCAGCACTGTCCGAGTGTCTGTGGGAGATTATTTCTCTTTTGGCTCTTGTCAAACACCTTGGGAAACATGACTTGTTTGTTTGTTTGTTTGTTTGTTTGTTTGTTGGTTAGCAGGATTAAAAAGCTACACGACCAATTTGAATAACATTTTGTGGATGGGTTGGACCAGGGAAGAACAAACTTTGTTCACTTTCTTTAACAATGTGAGATAGAGAATATTTTATTGATCTTGTTGAAGAAAAAAAAACATGTTTTACCAAAAATGTGGAGACTGGCCTCGGTGGAGGGATGAAATCTGCTGGGTACCATTCTAGTTTTGGGAAATGTCATATAGAAAATCTATTTGAAGCTAAAATGTGGTAAAAGTAGTTTTATTTCCCCTTCAGCTCATGAAACACACTCATTCGGATCACACATAATTTGTTTGCATTTTTCTTGATGTTATTGTTTGTGTTTGTATTGTATGGTTTTCTATTCTAAGTTTGTGAACTTTTAACATTATTTTAGGTTACTGTGCTCAAAAGTTGCCCAGTACGCCTCATAACTCCCATTGCATTATCTTGTCTTTTTTTTTTTTCAATAAAGGCAAATAAATGAATTACAAAAATTGGACACACTTCAAATTTCTCAAATATTGTTTATTGATATTCTCATGCAGCTAAAGGATTTTCTTTACATTTTAAATGAAGAAGGAGCAGTGGGTCATTCTCTGAGTGTTAACCCCTCCAGGCCGTGCAGGTAATGCAGCAGTGATGATTGAAGCATGGAGTAAAAGCAGAGCAGAGTCACAGCTTAAAGACTTTACTAAGAAGATTACAGGTCCCTCTCTGTCCCTCACTGACAATCCTCTTCACTGGAGAAATCTCAGCTGAGATCTCCAACGACAAATACCTGCAATACAGAGGGAATCAAGTTCTGTGAGGTAAGATTTATCTTTCAACTTTTATCAGCCCTTATTGTTTAAGTGATATTTGAGGGAGTGCAGGATTTAGAATCAGAATCAGCAGGTATTTATTGCCAAGTAGGTTTACACCTACCAGGAATTTATTCTGGTTATTGTAGCATACAATGAACATAGAAACATAAAAACACATTCAATACAACACATAAGAAAAGCAATAAAAAAAAACTATATTTACTCACTATTTACTTCTTATTATTATAGTAATGTTGCTCTATTTTGTGTCGACGTGTGGGTTTGGGTTATCGAATAAGTTGTGTAAATTTAACTAGAGTTTACAGTGTATGAACTTTGGTATAATATCATTTAAGTTTAGTTAAAAACCTGTATTTAATAGGTATAGTTTTTAGTAACTGCTTCAACAGAACCTGATAAGTTCACTCATGAGCATAATATCAGGATAAGGAAATGTTTTTGAGCCTTGATAGCAGTTCAGTGAATTCTCACTTTTAAGTCAAATGTCTAATATGATCCTGTAATATCACATGATCCTGCTCTACATCCCACACACTGGATAGAACACGAAGAGAAATGTAATAATAAACCTCAGTCCTAATCAGGTAGTAGTTGTTTTTTTTTAGAACTTGTTGGCTACACTTACTGTGCCTGTGTATTATGACATCAGTGTGGCTCAAATATCCACATGTACAGTGGTGATGGTTTGTGTGGTAAATGACTGGTGTCACTGGGAAAGTGTTCATCATCACTGTGTGTTCCCAGTTCCCAGAATAGCTGTGCTGCACTTCTGTCCTCTGGAGCTCATGGGAAGGATCAGTCTGGAGTAGATTACTGACTGCTTAACTCTGAGACCACACACACACACGTGCACACACACACATACACACACGTCTCATATTAATGTAGGCATATTCTCGTCTCCTTCATCGTCTCCTTCATCGTCTCCTTCATCGTCTCCCCTCTCGCCAACATCCCACACTCTATTTTTGTCTTTGTGTTGACAGAAGAGACCCACTCAAGACAATGATGTCTCCGACCTGTTGTCGGGCAGAGTGAATTGATTGCTGTGTGTTTGTGTATTGCACTCCAGTTGTGTTGGTGATCACCTGCAGTCATGTGTGACCAGACGTTCGTGGCCATCACGTTTGGCCCCTGCGACAGCTGCGGGAAAAACAATCCTCTGATGAACATCTACATCAAGACTGAGGCCATCAACTACTGCTCCTTCTGTGTGGAGGTGGTGAGTAATGGTTTCAGTTTCTCGCCTCTAAACAACTGAACATGTGCATAGAAATAGTGTTGATCTGAGGAGACCCAGCAGTAAGCTATGGTCTCACTTCAGCTGATGATACAGAGTCTCAGTTCGAACAGGATCAAACTTTGTACATCTCTTTAGAGCAGCTATGTTCATTTATCTTGAAACACACACACACACACACACAGGAAGTCATGAGCACAAAGAATAGATAGAGAGGTGCATGACAGTCCTAATCTGTGGCTGCTTGTCATCAGCTCAGCAGACACCTCAGTGCAGAGTGTTCACTGTGAGCGACCCCAGCAAACAGCAACAACACTTTGACATCATAAGATGAAGAGTGACTGGATTCATAAATAATGGAAAGTTGAATTGGGTCTGAAAGAAACACTGAAACCTTTATTGAAAGAAATAATAATGCAAGAGCAATGTAATTAATTCTAAAGAATATTCAGTCTGACATTTCAATTAGAAATATAAATGACACATACACACACACACACACAAAATAATGCGTCCATCTTCTTCCTGTGCTTAGTTTCTCATGGGAATGAGCAGGTAGTCCAATCCTTAATGATAATGTAAAGGCGGTGTGGCCTGGGAAGTAGAGTGGTCGTTTGGCCCACTCTTCACCATCTGAATGCCTGAGTGTCCTTGGCAAGATACTGAACCCCTAAATTTGGCAGAACTTCAACCACTTATGTTTTTTCACCATAGCTCAAGCTATGTAAATTAAACAAATTAAACAAAAGATTTATTTTTTTAATTGAATTGAATTGAGTTAAATGAATCCTGCGCAGTCCACTTCTGCGCAGGTTGTGCGCAGTTCGCTTCTGAGCAGGAAGTGCGCAGTCCACTACTGCGCATGAATTTGAGCATGTTAAAGCCGTCAAAAAGCCAATTCATTTGCCTGAGAAAATTAAAAATAATAATCCTTGCAATTTCTATAGTGTCTGTCTGTGCCTGTCAGTGCTCGGGCCCTAATTGAAAATATTAAAATATCCTTTATGGATAAAACAAAAATAAAATAAACCACAACAATAAATGAAATGCACTGTATAGCTCCGTTAATAAAGCACAGGACAAATGTTTCCAGCTCAGTAAACAGGACGGTTATGATTTACATGAGCGTCCAGGTTTCTATTGTTTTAGGTTAGTATTCTATATGAATACAATAAGTCCAGTGTTCAAACCAACACTAAGTCAACTTCAGTGCTGGTGTTGAAAGTGTAAAGTGAGCACAGTCGGTGTGGAGAAGACTCAAGAGACTGAACTGGTCCCATCCCCGCCCCACTGTCCATGGGTCAGTGTGTGAGTGAGAGTGGGCGGGGCCAGCCCGGTGTGTGTGTGGGGGGGGGGGGGGGGGGGGGGCTGACAGCCCAGCGGCTCCGCGCGCTCCTCATCACCCGATGTAGCAGCGTCAGAGTCGCGCTCGGCGACAAATGTGAACAAATATTTAACAACAAACCTCCTCCTGTTCCTCCTCCTCTAACGGTCTCTCCTCTTCACTGCTCGCTGCTGTGGTGGTGGTCTCCTGTCCTCGGTGCTGTGGTGGTGGTGGTCTCTGCTGTGGTGGTGGTGGTCTGCTGTCCTCGGTGCTGTGGTGGTGGTGGTCTCTGCTGTGGTGGTGGTGGTCTCTGCTGCTGTGGTGGTGGTCTGCTGTCCTCGCTGCTGTGGTGGTGGTGGTCTCTGCTGTGGTGGTGGTGGTCTGCTGTCCTCGCTGCTGTGGTGGTGGTGGTCTCTGCTGTGGTGGTGGTGGTCTGCTGTCCTCGCTGCTGTGGTGGTGGTGGTCTCTGCTGTGGTGGTGTTGGTCTCCTCCACAGATGGCCTGTCAGGGGCTCGTGAAGGGGGAAACCCTGGCGTCTCTGAAGATGGAGACTGACATGCTGAAGAAGAAGCTGGAGGTGGAGCGAGGAAAACTGAACGACGTGGAGCGTAAGTGTGCACATCACAACTACAGAGTATACAAGTACACACACTGATCTGATCTAACTACACACACTGATCTGATCTAACTACAAACGCTGATCTGATATAACTACACACACTGATCTAACTGATCTAACTACACACATATCTGATCTAACTACACACTGATCTGATCTAACTACACACACTGATCTGATATAACTACACACACTGATCTAACTACACACACTGCTCTGATATAACTACACACACTGATCTGATGTTAATTTAGCTGTGTGTGGTTGGTTTGTGTGTCTTTGTGGTTATTTTATATCTCTTTGTTGTAGTTAAGGTCTTTAAGTGGTAGTTTTAAATCTCTTCATGTGTGTCTATGTGAGTGAAGAGTGAAGATATGATATACTCACATTTCAAAACAGCAACTTCTCCAATCAAACACTAAGTCAATACATGTTCCTGTCATTTCAATGTCACTAGTTAAAGGGATAGTTCACCCAAAAATGAATATTCACTCATTATCTACTCACCGGAGGGGTGGGTGAAGTGGTTGAGTCCACAAGACACTTCCGGCATCTCCGGGGTAAACAGTGTTGCAGACAAATCCAATACCATTGAACAAAATGGTGACCTCTTCAAAGGTTGAAAAACTATACAAAATGCCTCCAAACTGCTCCTGTGGTGTCATTCAAGACATCTCAAGCTCCGGGAGGAAGATATCAGAGACATTTAGTTTAGAAACATGGTGTACATGATTTTGTTTCGAGTCAAATTTAAATGTTCGGGGAACTATCCCTTCAAATTAAACAAATATTACTTGTGATATCAACACTCAGACTCATTGGACAATAGATTTGTCTGACAAAGCTTATGTTTAACACTTGAGAGAAACGTGGTCTTAAATAATATGTCATTATGTGCGATAATAAATCACAGAAACACCACAGTCATGTTATTCGTGTGTGTTTGTGTGTATGTGTGTGTGTGTGTGTCTGTGTCTGTGTCTGTCTCTGTGTGTGTGTGTGTGTGTGTGTGTGTGTGTGTGTGTGTGTGTGTGTGGTACCTCAGTGCACCAGGTGGCTGAGAAGACGGAGGTGCTGGGGGCTCTCTCCATAAAGACCAAACGTGTCCTGAAGGGTCATGGGAACAAGGTGCTCTGTATGGACTGGTGCAAAGACAAACGTCGTCTTGTCAGCTCCTCACAGGTACACACACATGTACACACTTTACACGCATACACACATAACATACAGTATATTAGGAGAGATATAGTATTATCATTCATACATATATATGTCAGATATGAGAGTGTTTAGTGTGAAGGCTTATTGGCTGTATTGTCTTTTTATGTTATGCTGATTTCCTTTCTCTTATCTAGGATGGAAAAGTGATTGTGTGGGATGCATTCACTCTTAATAAGGTGAGTAGATGTGTGTGTGGGGCTGTGGTCTGTGTGTGTGTGAGAGAATAATAATAGTTTGAGGGAATCCACTTCAGTAATATTGGATCCTTAAAAAGGTTTTTGATTCTTTTGAAGAAAAATACTTTTTGGGTTGAAGCATCAAATGTGCAAAAAAATCCACACATTAAAACATTTGGAATTTGTGTGTTACTTCGATGATGTAACACACAAGAGTGGAGAAGCTATCACCACAGATCATCCATCAGATGGATTTGACTATGGATACTTTCCCTTTAAAAATTTTCTTTTAATGTTAATTTCAGAAAAATACAACTGGACAATTTCAAAATATGATATCACCATTTCCCCTTCACATCACATTTCTCCATTGGTTCAGTCAATCTACATAGATTGGCTTTACTACACAGGGATACAAAATCAGAATTACAAACAAAACATGCAATTCCTCCATTATTATCAATACTCTAAACAACAGCTTAATTTGATCTTTCTAACTGCAACTTTAAGTTCTTTTATGTTCTCGGTGCATCTCCACAGAAGCTTGATTCCCGGTTTATTCCTCACTCGTGTCATTATGAATCAAAAGGTTAAGTTTCCTGTCCAACCCCAGAAGGAAACCCCTGAAAAGATACACATGCTAAACTGTTACTTCCACAGTCCAGTTTGACCCAACCTGCTTCTCCACTCTTACATATGGCTGAGATGGGTTTTCAGCTCCTGTTCTCCTCACCATATGTTCTGGTGTTGAGCAGGTGTGTGAGTCCTCCTCTGCTTCTGCGTTCCTCTGAGAGAGGGCGAGACCCACATGGAACTACGCCTTCAGAGATTATCTTCCCATCTGGGCCCTGTACCGACTGTGTGTGTCTGAGTGCACTTTCATGGCAGAGCAGATATAACCACACTGAACATATAATCCCTATTAATACTCAGCACATTTACTGCAGCTGTGTGGGAGCATGAGATGGCGTGTGCTTATTAAAAGAATATACATGTTCACCACACCACATTCATGTTTTTCCTCTTTTTTTCCATGCATTTGTATGTGTGTGTGTGTGTGTGTGTGTGTGTGTGCCTGGTGCGTTCGTGTGCGTGTGTGTGTTCTGCAGGAGCATGGGGTGTCCCTGCCGTGTACGTGGGTACTGGCGTGTGCTTATGCTCCGTCAGGTTGTGCTGTGGCATGTGGGTGAGTACAAAGGTTCATCATTCATCTATAATTTATTGTTCAATAATGTACAGCATCAAACCTTTTAAAATATGCTATAATTCAAACTCATGTTGCACATGGTGGCTACTTCAAATTCAAACGTCTGTAAGTGTGTAGTAAGTGTTCATGTGTGTTGTTATTAGCTGAACAGCATTGACTCAGATCATGTGTTTTGTTTGATATTTTGAATTTTCCTCCAAAAGTGGGCTGGATAACAAGTGCTCGGTCATCCCGCTGTCGATGGACAAAAATGAGAACTTGGTTGCGAAGAAGAAGTCGGTCGCCATGCACACCAACTACGTATCAGGCTGCACCTTCACCAACTCCGACATGCAGGTACCAGAGAGGTCCTGTGGATGAGCCGTTTGTAATCTTTTCCTATAAAGAGAAAATTCATTCGTCCTCTTGTTCTGGGCAAACCAGGATTTTGAAACATTTTTAATTCCCAAGATGATTGGTTTGGATCTGCACCTGATCGCGCACATTAATTCATATCAGTCAGTTTATCAAGAGACTTTTTCATCAAGATCTATGAATTGTTCTCTGAGAAATCAACAAAAAGGTCAAAGTAGTTTTTACGTAATTCTTCACAAGAGTAACTGAATGTGCACTCTCCTATATGTGTAAAGGTTCAGCCACTAGAAGTTTTCTTGCTGTTGTTGCTGTTGTTGTTGTTTCTGACTGTGCCTGAGATGCCCAAAGCAAAGAAGGCAGGTGGGGGACAGAGTGAAAAGGTGAACATGGCCGATACAGCCTGACACATCTAACTTTCATATTTCACTCTGCTCTGGCCTCAGTAATGAGGAGCCCACTGGGGTGAGAGGTAAGTAGAGGACAGGAAGGAGGAGGAGAAGGGAGATGGATGAGGGGGTGGTCCTCTTTGCCCTGTGTATTAATAGATACTGAGTGAGCTTTTATCAGGGAAAGAGAGGAGACCTGAGGGCAGAACTTTTAACACAAAGACACACTCATGGTTTTCTCTGTTTCTTATCTGTTACACTTGCACACTGCATGTCCCACACAAAGACACAAGCGTGCACATGAGCCCACTGTCACACTTACAGCTTCTCTACCATCAGAATAGAGCACCGAGCACAAAGCTCTGGACCACGAGGGGAGTTGTTTACTATTCATTGTACGGCATGTGTTTATAAAAGACTCCACATTTGATACAAGCCTCAAAGTCTGCTTACAGGAGAGTTGTGCGTGTGTGTGCGTGTGTGTGTGTGGTACAGATATACCTCATGCTATGGGGACCTGAATCAGTTAACACATTACAAGGACAAAAAGCAAGTCCACATAACACAAATCATTACATTTAAAGATGAAGACATGTGGGAAGATACGATTTAGTTTAGACTTAGCTTTAAGTCAGGGCAAGTTTTAGGTTTAGATGAAAGGGTTACTGATAATTGCATTCATGTTGAAAGTGCAGCTGGCTCTCAGCGCGGCAGGATGTGGTGTGTGTTGGTGCCTGAGGTCGTCCAGCAGGAGCTCTCTAATCCAGCAGCCAGCAGGGACCTCTGATGCCTGCATGTGTCTCTGAGTGCTCATAATCTGTTGTCATCAGGGGAAACGCTGACATTTTGTCATTTTTTGTGCGTGTTGGTGGATTCATGATGCACAGTGAGTCTTGTGGCTGACGTGCTGACCTTTGAATCCACTGTGTGCATTGAATACCCAATCGTCTGGACAGTTTTCAGAGTTTTTTCTGAATAGAGAGCAAGAAGGAGAGAACAAATAACTTAAATAAGGGGCCAACATTAATTAGATGTGTGCTGGGTTGGTGCTTGTAATAAAGATAAAAAGTATATTTAACACAGAACCCTTATTTGTTTGACTAAAATAGTTCATACTATTAATAAATATATACTGTATTTATTTATAGTCACCTTTTTTCACTGTTTGTTTAGAAGCCTCCAGCATTGCCCTTCATGTCCAGATCAACCTAGTTTAACCTTTAAGCTCACACACTGCAGAGTCTCTAGCAGAATATATTCAAATCTCTCGGTTATTTCCCTTCCGCCTCTCTGGTTTTTACTGGACTGGTTTACCGAGGCTGCCAGTGTTTGTTTACCACTTTTAAAGTTGTATGTTGGTGATGACAGCTCCACCAGTAAATCAAACCTCTGTGTTTGGGTTATAAAAACGTCTTCGTGTCCTTTTCTTTGGTGTGGAATGAGCTGCATGGTTACATTTTGGTTTCGATTGTTTTGTGTGTGTTTTGTTTGTATCTGTTTTACATGCGCTTTTGTATGTGTGTGTGTGTGTGTTAGATGCTGACCTCCAGTGGTGACGGCACATGTGCCTTGTGGGACGTGGAGAGCGGGCAGCTGCTGCAGAGTTTCCATGGTCACACAGCTGATGTCTTGTCCCTGGACCTCGCCCCGTCTGAAACTGGAAACACTTTTGTGTCCGGGGTGAGAGAGAAAGAGAGAAAGAGAGAAAGAGAGAGAGAGAGAGATAGTGTGTGTGTGTGTGTGTGTGTGTGTGTGTGTGTGTGTGAGAGAGAGATTTGCCTGTTTGTAAATCATTTGGTCATGGGGAAACCCGGAGCTCATGGAAAAGTGACATTTAGAAGAAACTCGGGTTTTAAGACAACAATATTCCCCTTCTCTTGTGTTTGTGTGCCCTTGTGCGTGCGTGCGTGCGTGTGTGTGTGTGTGTTTCTGTGTGTGTGTATCAGGGCAGTGATAAGAAGGCCAACGTGTGGGACATGCGCTCTGGACAGAACATTCAGTCTTTCGAGACCCACGAGTCCGACATCAACTGTGTAAAGTGAGTTCAGTTCTGTCATGAAAACAAGAAGCTGCCATCTATTTACCTTAATCTATAATTTCTTTGACTGATGATACTCTGTATGCATATTTTCATATTTGTATAATGATATGTTGATGCAGACGATGGTTTGCATTTCGCGTTAGGCTCATGCAAATATTTCAGTATTTTGTATAAATTGCTCTCTGCAGAATACAAACTCATACTTTAAACAATATTTACCAAAATTGTACATTTGATCCTAATTACAGTTAAAATGATAAGCTAACTACAGATCATTAAAGTATCCTTAATATAGAGCGCTCATAGGAGTAAGCTGTACTCTAATTGTGTGTGTTCAGGTACTACCCCAGTGGAGATGCTTTTGCTACTGCTTCTGACGATGCCACCGTGAGTCACATTACATGACCGATGATCTGTCGTGTCCACATTTAAACTGTACAAGATTGTTCAATGGAAATTATCATTGCCTGTCTGATGAAAACTAACACGGAGCTACCAGGCTCAGGCTAAATCGTTGCTGGTGTCATGGTGGAGTCAGGGATCTAAGTTTATAATTTATTTTCATAAGAATAAAACTGTTATCTCCACAGGTATGTCACCTCTCGCTGTGTAACACCTATCTGAAATATGATACAGATGTTTCTTAGATACAAACCTCGACACTACATTATACACACAGTAAACTATTGTCGACTACAGGCTCTTCACAGACTTGTCAAAGTACCACAACGTGTCCTGTGTGTTGTCGTTTCTCAGTGTCGTTTCTATGATCTACGAGCTGACCGTGAAGTCGCTGTCTACCAGAAGGACAGCATCGTGTTCGGTGCTTCCACTGTGGACTTCTCCCTGAGTGGTGAGTGACATGTGACATGTGACTTCACTGGAGCAGCTCTGAAAATATTTCACACATATTTTCTAAACAGAAAAAGAAAAAAAGACTTTCAGCTGCTTCTGTGACTTTAATCATCTTAAAAATGAACTAATTTGTTTAGATATCCTCTGTTTGATCGATCATTCATTGATATGTATTGAATGAAGTCAATTATTCACCAGCATCTACTGGGAAAATGAAGAATTCTACGAACACTTTTTTTGGATTTTTTATTGATTTGATTTGTAGTTATTACTTCCTGATTCCATCTGGAATTCCCCTTATCCAAAATATTCCACTTCCTCTTTCATGTACTCTCTCATTCACGCTTCCTCTCATCCGCAGGTCGCCTGCTTTTCGCTGGTTATAATGATTACACCATCAATGTGTGGGACGTTCTGAAGGGAACTCGTGTCTCCATCCTGTTCGGCCACGAGAACCGTGTCAGCAGACTCAGGTTGTCACCTGACGGCACGGCCCTCTGCTCGGCCTCATGGGACAACACCTTACGGGTGAGCACAGGTTTCCCCTCAGAGAGTGACGTTAGCGTTTAGCTGCTGATCCTTTTTCTACATGTGATTCAGCTGGTCAATCTATAGGCCTGACACTGACACCATAAATTAATCTTTACAATATAAAATAGGAAACATATGTATCCCTCTTGCCTCGGCTATATATAACATTTTTATTTTAATTATATTGGTTCAATCAATATGTGGAGTATTACATCCACCAAGGATTTTGTGTTTTCCCTTCTGTTTGGTCTGTTAGCAGGGTTCCGTAAAATCAGCTGAGCCAATTTGATTGAAATGTGACAGAAGGGATTTTATGGGTGGGGATATGGAATTTATTTTACCCCGCTTCTTGTCAACATCATGAGATGAGATGTTTTTTAACTTTCTGTTTTGAAGAAATAAAGCAGAGAAAAATATCTATGAGAATGTGCAATTTGTTGGAGCTGGATTTTATTCTGGGGAACATTATGTGCCGTTCTAGTTTTCGACTTAGGTTGGGCTTCTTCTCTGTGACGGGAGGAAGCCTGAACTCTCAGAATGATCCAAGTGTGGATTTATTAAAGGTCTTTTTGAAAGTTAAGTAATGATAATAAAATAAGGAACTGGTTGGTCAGGTTTACTACAGCCTGTGTTGCTTTTCTAAAAAAGTGTATGTTGAGATATTAATGGTTTTAACAAACGTAATTACAGCTGTACTCACAATATGTTTTCACTCATTTGTCCCGTGCAGATTTGGGCCTAGTGTTCGTACCACGGTTGTGATGGAGCAAAGAGCAGAAGTGTTATGTGACGGCCATGACTGCAAATCCCTGCTGGACATCTACACCCAGAAAATGAGAATACGTTTCTCTATAACAACTGTGGGGTCGTTGTTCATTTGAACAAACACCTCCTTGTGTTCAGATGTCTAATCTTTGTTATTGATAGCTTGATGACTGTATAATTAATTATGAGAGTTGTTGTTAATATAGTGGGAGTTAATTGTCAGTGTAAAGAACTGAAACAAGCTGTAGAAGTCAGCTCTGCTGTGTAGACACACACACACACACAGGGTAGCTGCTGATTGTCCTGTACATTATACACACTCCTGTCAGCCCTCCAAGAGAACCACACCTATCCTGAATAATACTGTTATACTGTAATACTGGTTTTACTGTTGTTACTACCCCAGAATCCTAAAGAAGACAACATTAAGTGTAGCCTACTACTTTTCTTATCCCAAAAAGACTCAAACCTCAGCCATTCATTTCTTGAAACTGTTCTTGTGAGAATAATAAAGAAGATAAGTATTACTGGTTTTGTTATTGTTGTTTTTCCTCCTGTTGCCAGACCAGGATTTAACTTATATTTTGCCCCTTTTCTTGCACTGGAGTTATAAAGGAAACTTCTGAATACTGATAAAGGCGACCTGCTTTGAGCGGCTCTGGTGAGACCTGGGTTTCTTGAACCTGAGGGGGATGCTCGTCGCTCTGTTGAAACTGACATTCCTGTAACTCTGAGTCAGTTACCGTGGTAACTCTGGAAAAGTACCTGCTCACTGGCAGCAGAAGATCACAATCCTGAGTAGACAACAGAGCCTGTTTTTACTAACTTTACTACCATTATGATCAATGTGATCAATGTGAGGACAAACATTGATCTCTGTTATGTAGATATTTCACATGGCGGCTTCAGATCAGCTCAGATTAAGAACCGACAGTCTGTCTTTATGGCACAGAGTCAGTTCCCCTGCTCAATGCATCAACTGTAAAGAGAACCAGGTGGAAGCTTGAGGTACCAGAGACTCTTGTCTATGATCATTTTCTGTGGTGTGTTTGAATACAAGTTGTTATTATATCATGTTGAAGATTATCGTAGTTTTCTGCGTGAGCATGATTCCAGTGCAGCTGCAATTTAAGAGCAACTCTTGTTTTAACAGCATTTCAGCTACTACTTCCAAATTTACCAGATGAAGTGTAGTTTTGAAATTCTGCTCAGAAAGGTTTTAAATGTAAAATAGACATCTGGAAATGTAGCCTCAGTAGCCACGGCTGAGGTTCAGTCATAGAGTTAGAAACGTATCTTATGTCCAATCTGTTTTTCAGATTTCTTTATTCTGCCACCAGAAGCATTCTGTCCCTGTTACAGATGAATAAATATACTCAAGAGTTTAATCAATCTGCATTTCAGCACTGAAGCGTCCATTAAGGAAATTAATGTCTGATAATATGGTCTTGTGAATTCGACTAGTAATGTTAATGTTAACTTATTGACTCTCTCCTCCAACTCTGCTGCTGTAGGCTTTTTTAATAGATAAATGTTTTTTTCCACACATTGATCTTTGCATCTCTACTGGTTGAGGCTTTTTCACCGAGGAGATTCACAGTATCAGAGCTTCACTGATTTCGTTTGTCATCCAGCAGGAATTGACTCATGTAGTAAACCTTCTCAGAGTTTAATGAGCTGACTGATCAGCCATGAGGAACTGAAAACACAATACCACAGGATGTTCAGAGTGTCATTCTGATTGTGCCACACAGGCTGTGTTCAACGTCATACTCCCAGCATTGAGCTTGACCTAGATTCTGTCCCAATGGCGGAAATGAGCATGTCTCCTCTTCTGTGCAGCCGAGAAACAGAGACAGACTGAGTCTCTGTGATTTGTTCATCCTGGTATTACCTGGCTGGAGCAGTGAACCTAGAGTTTACTGTTGTGAAAGCCCCTTCAGCACACTGAGGTGTTTCTGTGGTTTGCAATGGTACTGGCAGATCCTTATCAGTGACACCGCTTGCTATACCAGGGGGGATTTCGGTGTGTCAAAGTGAAAGTGAATCAGGACTGTCTGACTCCTCCTGTTTGGTTATTATTTAAAGGAATAATGTAAACTAGGGCTACGTTGTAGCACTAAAGGGCCCGAGCGCAGGCATTTTGAGTCCTGTTACGGTCGGTGGAGAGAACGATCAATGACCAAGCGCACGTCTCAGCCGTTGCATGCATTGCATGTTGACTCTTTCCTGCTAATTGCTCATTACGGTCCACGCTTTCAATTGTAAATCACACTGTTATGTAAATCGAGTCATAGTTCATTATAAAATAAATGCATAATACGGCCAGACAGACGTAACAGTGTTTTATTTTCATTTTATTTAATTTAATTTTATCTATTTAATTTAATTTTATTGTTTTTTTACAAAAAAATTGTCAAATTTTGTATATATATTTACATTTTTTTCTTTATTTTAATTTTTTTTTTTTTAATTATTACTATCTTTGTATTATTATTTCGTTGTTGTTGTTTGGTCACATCATCATAGCACACAACGCCCTCAGTGTTTGAGCAGCATTTTAAACTTAATCTTCTGAGTTCCTCTAAAACCAAGGGAAGTTTCTGCTTCAGATGACCAAATCTGTTTTCTCGCAACTCAGAACAAATATTAAGAATCGGGCTATTTGTGGACTTTCTTATTCACTTTCACCACAAAGGTTTACTGGAAATGGTTCTGTCCCTTTGAATAATGAACCGGCAGAAGGTATACTCCGTAAATATCACCTGATACATCATGGAACTTATCATCATTGTATTTTCACTTCCCCATGTGTGAAGTGCACAGACTGAGACTCACATTGAAACAGTTTGGTGGTGACTGAAACCAAACTGTGAAACCACTCCAGCGCTCATAGTATTATTTCATTGTAACTATATTTACTCTGAGTTTCTCCCATGATTCTATAATTTGACCAGGTGACTATTTAGATTAGGCACAACATGGTAAAATAAAGAGAAGATTTAGCTTGTTTCGTCAGAGAGATTCTCCAAATCGTACTTACTATCTCATGATTGTGAGATTAAACGTCATGATTATGATCTTGTATCTGAATTTGGATAAAAAATCTCATGATTTAGGCTTTTAATCTCATTCTTGTGATTCACTATGTCATGATCACAACTGATTGCCTCATTTTTAAACCTTATTTCTCATAATGTTTTATGATTAAGACATTTTAACTCATCATTTCAAACCTATTTCTCATGATTTTGACCTTATTTCTCATGATTCAAACATTTGAACTGATGATTTGACGATTCCACTTGACAATCTCATCATTTCGATGATCTCATTAGGCAACTCTTTGAGAATTTCTACGTTTGAAACTGCTTCCCCTTTGTTTTCTCTTGCGTGAATAACGGGACTCGTGCGTGTTTCTGCGGGGGCGGAGCCTCGCTATAAGCGGCCGAGGGGAAGCTGAGAGAGATCCGAGGTTCTCCTTCCGCCGTCCGTGCAGAGAGCAGTCTGATATCGCTGGGAGGGTGAGTGCTTTCTCTCCTTTACGTGACACAATAGCTGTGGAATCCATCTGTAGACGTATGTAAACCCACAACAGAGGTGTTAGTGCCGCGGTGTGTGGAGGAGCTCGAAGGCGGAGGCGAGGCGGTGGTAGCTAAGCCGTTTCCCCGCAGCCTGTGTGAGTGTGGTCCTTTGTGTCCTCCATTACTCTGGTGACAGACCGACGCTCTCCGCCCGGGCAGAGGAGGAGGAGAAGCCGGTCCCCCAGCCACTCACACTGGGACTGAATTCAATCCACCGAGGCCTTCATGTCCGCTCGTCGCGCCGTTAAGCTAACGAAGCTGTGTTTCGCCTTTAGCGTCGTTTAGCTAACGATCAGACAAGCGACTACTCTGTGGTTCCCCGGGCTAGCGATGCTATTAGCTCTCCTAAGTTAAAACATCCGGATGAAGAATCCTCGTCCAGCTGTTGAGCCGAACACGAGCTGGGGACATGGATCACGAGCCGTCGATACGGAAACGAGTCTTTACCACCAGCTTGTAGGAACGAGCTGTATGTTACTGGACAAACTGTTGTAGTTGGAGCCTGTTAACATAATGAATATGTAAGGGATGCTAATGCTATCGGTGACAGAGCCGGAGTAGATAACCACAGGATGTGCTGAGTGCTTCCGAACGGAGACAATAGACAGAGCTAAGTTGGACTTCTCGAGCTGATACGAGCTGATACAAGCTGATGAAAGGCTCCGTTCTGGTTCCATGCTGATTTGATATTCATTTGAATTGTAAACAATGAGAAAGAAAGCAGAGTTCACTCTGTCTGCACATTAGGATTTGTCCCAGTTGTCTTAAATATCAAACACAAAATACTTGTTGTATAATTTGTTGTTGCCCCAAATAAACCACGTGCACTGCTCCTCATAGGCTTTTATTATAAAGTCTGCCATTTTAATAATTAATTTAAATGTCTCTTTCTCCCATTGGTAGAAAATGTCATGTGGGCTGTGGAAAGAGACCCTGGCTCTGGCGGAGGACTACCTGTCCCTCTGCTGCACAGGCCCACGACCAGCCCCCCCACCTCCCAGCGAGTCAGCCGCTGCCATGAGACGCCTGGCCCAGGACATCGAGAGGCAGCACGAGGCTCGCTTCCACTCCCTTGCTCAGGACTTCCTGAGGCAGCACGGGCCGGACCCCTGCTCCAGCCTCAGGAAGGTGATGGAGGAGATGGTGGGAGACGGACACTTGAACTGGGGGAGGGTTGTTTCCATTTTCACCTTTACAGGGGTGCTGGCCAGACAGCTGCTGGAGCAGAAGGGCGCTAAGCCGGGGCTGGACCCCGGACAGGGGTTTAAGCAGGAACTGGGACAGTGGCCCGGGATCTGCAGGGGGCTGGCAGAGACCATAGCTGATTACCTGGGAGAGGAGAAGAAAGACTGGCTGCTGGAGAATGATGGATGGGTATGTCACA
Organism: Pleuronectes platessa; assembly: GCF_947347685.1. Taxonomy (NCBI): domain Eukaryota; kingdom Metazoa; phylum Chordata; class Actinopteri; order Pleuronectiformes; family Pleuronectidae; genus Pleuronectes; species Pleuronectes platessa. The sequence continues at coordinate 12,907,172 of NC_070626.1, forward strand.
ACATGTTTGTCCCAATAACACATCGTCAGGTGACAGTGCAGGGCGGATTGAGTCATCACAGACTCTGTGGATTAGCACAGCCTTTTAATTGCAGTTTCAGGCAATAAATCCAGTTTAAAATAGAAGTGTATAAGATCATATCCCAGCAACTGTTGACAGTTAGGATTTTAAACTACAAGCTGACATTAGAAACTACCTGGTGTGATACAATCTTGTTTGCTTCCTGCTTGAGTTTGTGTGTGTGTGTGTGAGAGTATAGGAGGCTTCAGAAGTCTCACATGGCTTCAGTGACTATCAGAGCTGAAGAGAAGCTGTAGACCTGACCCTCAGGAATGTGTGCCACAATGAGACAGAGCTCCACTGTGTAAATTCAGAGCCACAATCATCCAATGCTGGGCTTCAGATTACCAGATTACTGTTGGCCCAAAGCAGGGTTCTCAGGCAGTATTGGACTGTAGGCCTGTTCAGGTTCTAAAGATCAGACTGACTTATTTACTGGAATAAAGGAAATGGCTAGTTGGATTCAGAGGCCAAAATGAACACTCCACCATTGAGTGTCTTCTTTTGTGAATGAGCTCGCCCTGTCCCGCTCCCAGACACACACACACACACACACGCCCCTCCTTTCTCCAGCTGGCAGCTGGTTTCAACAGACACAACTAGCTCAGCCAGCTGGACTTTGTAGTGACAGTCAAAGCTTCAGTGTGTTGAAATTTGCAGGGGCCATACTGAAAGTTATCATTGTCTGAGCACAAAAACAAGCTGAGAGCAGGTGCACAGGACCAACGTGTGGTTTCAGTGAAAACATGAATATATTGTTTAATTGCCTGCAGCTGTCAGCAAAACCTCTGACACTTTGGCAGCTGATGCTTGCTTTTATTCAAAAACATATTTTGAGGAAAAACAGAAAAAAAAAAATATATATATTCTCCTTTTAGTAAAAAAAAGTATCCTGCTCTCTATATAATTTGTTGTTTTCTCCTGCAGGTCGGGTTCTGTAAGTTCTCCGTCAGCTCCAGAGAGGTGGGCCCGGACTTGTCTCTGAAGACGGCTCTGTTTGCTGCGGCCAGCTTGGGCCTCGCTGGACTCACCCTGCTCCTGGTGCGCTAGACTTCAGACTTCTACGTCCTTAATGTGTCCTCGTCCGTGTTTTCATTTCATTTGGCACAATTAAGTAGATATTTGAATTTCAACCTCAATGCAGGGCTCAATCTGTAGTAAATTCAGGGTTTTGATCGCAAGTCACCAACTGAATGTTTGCACATACTTGCCCCCCCCCCCCCCGTACTCACGCGTTAATACTGACATTTCGTCACTTGCTCCTTAAGATTGTAAAAAACAAAAGATCTTTAATGCCTTCATGAATTTTGGAGTGAGTGACCTCAGTTCTCATATTTTCGACAGGTTCATTTCTAAAGCACAGATTTCTACACAGAACCATCTTGCTCTCAAGGTTTGTATTTTCAACTGTGAAAGCAGCTCAAATAATATCGTTTCATTTCAACTTTCCCACAGGTTTTGATTTCGAAAATTGTCAGCTGCCTTGATTCACTTGTTTACCTGAGTCGTGTATGTGGTATAGAACCATTCTAGTGTACAATGTATAAATTAATATATTATATTTATATGAAATGAAACTGTCAAGCAGTGGCCCTTTTCTAACCGATCCACAGCTAATTCAGTTGTTTCATCGTTAAAGTCTGTCCTACATTCATGTGAAATGTCTGAATTAAACGCCAGTAGAGCTGATGCAGTGCTGACGACCACACACACCACGGTGCTATGATATGTTGTGAACTGTTTCTCATATCAATCTACCAAACCAGGGACCAATCTGACTTCAAACATATTGCTATTAGAACAAATGGCATTTCCTCCCCCAGATCTCTTAAACATTATATTTTTACATTGTTTTGTTCTATTTATTTGTCACTGTCTTTGTAATAAAAATATAAATCTTGCAGTTTGTGAGTGTTCTGTTTCAGTGCAGCACCATGATATTACCATCACCACTTAAATGTCTTCACAGCAGGTCAGGAGATGAATTATTCCACCGCTCACACGCAGACATATTGTCATAAATAAAATATGCTCTGCTGTCTGACTATCACAGTGTTCCAGTTACACAACAGGAGCCGTATTCTCTGGAGCTGCTGGTGCAGGTAGCAGTGCTGAAATAAAACCTTTTCAAACAAATGTGCTTAGAAAACTCAACTTTGTAAACAAAATTGCATTATTTAATTTACACCCCAATTACTTTATTTAACAAATTAAGACAGTTTAAATATTAATTTAAGCTTGATATGGCTTAAGTGAATCAAATTTGTGACTTGGCTTTTTACTTAAGTAAATTCTTAGTGCATATTTAAATAAACATACATGTATGCTTTTAAATTAGGTTGGCTTCCTTTGCTCTAACATTTGTTTACACAACATATAAGCGCACACACACACAACTTGTATCACTATCTCTCACATGACACACAATCGTTTACACAGACACATGAACCAGAAGCTGCAGACGATTTCTTGTAAACAGGTTTTTAAAATATGCCTAAGTTAGTTATTTAATTGATGAAATTATAAATGAATCAACATTTTGATGTAACGTTTTCTTTGAAAGTAAAAACTGATCATTTTCTCACAGCACCAACTCACAAAAACACGGTTCACACATTCTCCCCAGTCTAGTATTTCCTCATCACTGTAACAACGTCTAATGTGGTTGGAGCTGTTTGTGAAACAAGAGAACCATGACAGCTTCTGATGTGGCTCCGTGTGTGTTTCCTGTTGATTGTGTTTGCAGACTGTTATTATCATTATCTGTTTATCTCGTGGATTATGTGATGCCGAGATTACATGGATGGATGGTGGCTCATGTGACTGCTATAAAACTCAACAGTCAGAGCTTAGAGTTAAATTTAGAGCTTTTCATTTGATTGTCCCTTGAAAAGTTCAAAGCCAACAATGAACTGACCTTGTTAACAAGTGTTGTTTGTATCCAAAGCCTGATCAACCTTATTTCTCTATGCCACAGAGCCCCATTAACCTTTACTATGAGGAACAATATGATAAACAGCTTTGTGGTTTATGTTGACTTAATCTCATGCTCACTTCTTCTGTTTGCCATGATTATAACTAGGTGATCTGAGCCACACGTGGAAACACAGTAGATGCCACACACACACTATTTGCTTATAGAGTAATGTGAAAAACCAACACCCATGTTGCAAATAAAGATATAATTTGCCCATTTCCTCAATTGAAGCTCTTCTTGAAGGAAGTGATGTTTTCACCTGTGTCTCATCGTTGGTTTGTTTGTCAGCAGGATTACACATTAACTGATTTTCAGTGGAGGCATTAGAAATAACCCATTGCATTCTGGGTGGTGCCTCCAGGATATTTTTCCCTTTCTTTAAATATGTTTATTATGAATAAACACTTCTATACATGAAGTTATCGGACCACTTCCTTTTTTCTTTTATGTTTCTATGAACAAAACAATCATGCAGGATTGTTGGGCCATGGCAGATGTGCTATGGCAGATGTGCTATGCTCTACTGAGGGACAAGTGGGTTTGGGTCTTTTCATGGGAGATGTTGCGGATACAAAACTGCACAATATCATCAGCTCTACCCTTCAACATAAAGATATGCAGGGCATGCTGCTGCTGCTCAGGGATCTGTGTAGCTGAATCTGTGTAGCTGAGTTTGCACATGGATTTTTCACGACCAGAAATTTTGTTTGTTTCACATCCTTTTCCATCTGAAGTGTTTCTGTTGCACCGCAGGAAAGTACAGGTTAAACTCTCTGCACCTCGTGCAACTGGTCCAGACATCTATCACGCCATTAGATTACTTCACAGTGGAGTTTATGTTGTTTTTATGGTTTGAATATTTGTTTGTGTGTATGTGTTTTCCCTGTGATAGACTTACGACAATTCCAGCACAGGGCTATACATAACCCAATAGTGGCGAACATTGGACCACATTAAATTGTGGTCTCATAATAATATCACGAATGTTCAGCAAGATTTGTAAAAATGTCTTGTGACTAAAGGTATTTTTTTAGGACAGTTTCAGAAAATGTGGTACATTTCTTTGATTATATAAGATAAATTGCTGGGATACTTTGTGGAAATGTTCAACTATGTGGCTGAGAAATTTTACAGGATTTTTGCACATTCTTCCTGGAATTGTTAAGGACATTTTTCGAAGTGTTCTGGGAATATTTCGTTAAAATGGTGCAGATTTTGAAGAGGAATTTATGTTCCAGCAGGATTAGGTTTAGTTAAAAAAAACAATACTCAAATATATTATTTTAATAAATATTGTCCTAATAACTGGGCCTGGATGCTGGATTATCTCGGCTGAGGTGATGATGGTATATCGGTCCGTCAGGCACACGGTCATCACTGTCAGCTCTTTTCACCACACAGTGAAATATTATACTAAGGACACTGCAGCACTGCTTCTCAGCTGTGTAAAAATGAGGAGATCAGAAATGAATCCACAGTATTTTATGCATTTGTTGAAAATTTAATGAATTGTTGTTGAAAGTGATGATTTATTGTTTAGAAACTGTTTGATATGTGATATGTTTCAAGGATGCTGGAAGTAGAGTTGTTGAGGATAAAGTTAACTAAAGAAATATTTTCTTTAACTAAAGTAACATTTTAAAGTGAAATAGTAAAATCCTTTTTGCTAAATTTGGATTATTTTAATTAATATCTTCCATTTAGAATATGCGGTGCATTTTGGTGCAGCCCATCTGTTGCCCAGATGACATATGCTATTTTTGCAACAAGTTTTATATTGTATTACATTGTAGAGCCTAGAATTGTCGAGCGAATTTTTTGCTCAACAGTTCCAGTTCCGCCTAAGTTCCAGCATCACAGTGTTTGAAATTACAAGTATATTTGTTAGATTCATCATTTGTCATTGATTAAATATTTATCAGTAACAGAGAAGGCAGAACATTTGCAGTAGCTGTCTCATCAAAGGAAAATATGCAAGGTACATGAAGGTGAAAACTTCCTGAGGAAAAAAGACGTCCACAGATGATCGGTCTAAGTGATTCAAGGTGTTATGAAAAATGCCAAATAATTATAGAATCTGAAATTTGAAGAGCATTTCCTGTTTGCAACATAACACGTATTAAAGTTTTTGAAAAATGTTCTTGAATACTCTTTTCTTTCTTCCGCTGTCATGTGAAATAAATACAATGTAGAGTCAGAGACTGTTTAGCTTAGCTTAGCATAAAGACTGGAAACAAAGGGAAACAGCTACCCTGACTTTGTCCATGCTAAATAACATGTTGTATCTTGTTTATTTAATCCATGGTAGTCAAGAAATGCCCCCACTGAAATGGCAAATTTTCATTTACAAAAATAGGATGTAACATGTTTGTGAGCTTTAGATAACTGGATGTAAACATGGGCTTTAAATTCAAGAAATGACAGTGGAATCAATCTTCTCATGTTGCGACGAGAAGGCAAAATCAAATTTTTCTAAAAATGTTAAACTTTTCTTTTAATCGGATCCTCAGCTCGGATACTTTAGATTTATATGAACAGAACAAAATGGATGATGGAATAAGTGTGTTTGATTGAGACAGCTAAAGAAATGTTACGTGTGAGTAGAGACAGACACGATGAGAGCACATCCTCAGGCTCCTGTCGACTGAAAAGCTTCTGGCCCTGCATCATGTACACACCACGTGTTTTCAGTGTGTACAGTCATAAACAGAAGTCAGTTCCCGGCTCCTCAGTGTGGCTCCCATCATCTCCTGGTCTGTGTCTGTATTCACCATGAAGAGAACCCATGGGCTCATCTTCTTGAGCTCTGAACCACAGAAGACAAACCCTGTTGTTCTCTTGCAGTGTGAATACAGATCTTATTGGATCCTCTGAGGCTTTACTTCTTCTTTTCCTGGATAATCTTCTTCACCATCGCTACCACCTGGTCACAAAACACAAATATCAATTTAGTACTTTCATCCTCTTTTCTCATGCATGTCCCATGAAGTAAAATGTATGGAGGAGTGTCACAGAAATAGTAATAAAGCATTTAATTTAATTTGACTAAACTAATTGACTAAATTACACTATTTCATTAACTTATATTTTAAGGAACAGAAGGAGGAATTATAAGTATTATAAGAATTAAGTGAATCATATTCATATTAAATAGGTGTTTATAAAAACTGCAGCAAACAAACAATAATTGTTTCATTTAAATTTATCTTATTTTGATTATTGAATTTAAAAAATACATGAATGAATTTGACAATTGAGTACTGATTGGATAGATGAGTGGTTGCGTTTGAACTTCTTGATGCAATGTTGTGACATGATATGTCTCATGGAATGTTCTGTCCTATGTCTCCAGGCTCTTTGAATCTCATTGGTCCACGAGATGCAAATGTTATGTTGACACAACTCTATATCAGGACTTTATTTTCACATTCAATTCATCACTTTAATAAAATGACATCAGCAGGTCATTTGTTGAGGAATCAGTCCAAACAGCATTTTTTATAAACAATCTCCCATCAGTCCAGTAAAAATAAGATGATTGTTATTTTTATGCCGTGGTGCAAAAAAAGGTCCCTCCTAAAAAAGTAGATATCCAACTCACTGACCTGTGCACTCTCAGGAAATGAGTGTGTTTTCAGCTTGGAGTAGATCGTCTGCCCGTTCAGTACAACCTCAAAACTGTCTGTGGGGGGGGACAAGAAAATACATCATCATCAGTTCAATATGAAGCAGTAACATGGAGTGTGTAATTGTTTTTATAATCTGAGATAATAAAGCCAAGAAACTCCAAATGGAAACTTCATGAGGAAAATAGGTTGGGTATGAATATTTAAATATTCTTTATTCAAGTTTGAAAGTCTTCATCCAAGCGTTTGAAATGTTCAGAGTAATATTTTGCTGTGTATTCGGTTGCGTGTGTGTGTGTGTGTGTGTGTGTGTGTGTGTGTGTGTGTGTGTGGAACAGCTGAACAGCCCCCTCTTGTGGATAGAGTCTGCAGCCCACTACATGCTACAGAGTTTGTGTTCAAGTACGACAAAACAAGACAGTTCCAAACGCCCATGAAGAATTGTTGTACATTTATGTTTGATAAAAACATGTAGAAGGTTTTGACTCTGATATGTGAGGAGTGAAAACTACACTATGTGACTCTTTGTTTATTGGCTGAGTGACACCACTTTGCATATGAACTTCCTGCACCATCAGAGAAAGTAAACTGAATTAGACATTACAGGAACTTATAGTGTCTGACTGTGGAAGATCATTTCCGCCACAAATAAGGATTAAAAGTGATTAATACAAAACATTAAATGACTTATGGTGAGTCGAATTGTTGAAATAGGCCATGTAGTCAAAAGGTAGTGGTTTTGGTTTGCAGTATGGATGCACAACTATGCAAACAAATTTACAAATTATTCCTGTCTCCATATTTGAGAAAGCAGTTACACTACTGCCAAAAGAACAGTAACACAATACTTTACAAAACAACACCAGGATCCAGTTAGAAATACACATATGACCTTTTGCCAAGGTTATGGTTGACCTTTTGTAAAGAGTACTGTTTTAGGTACTTTTGAAATTTTTAAATCTCTTGGCTGAACTGGGCCTCCAGAGTAAACAAAGAGCAGCTCACTTGGTCTCCCCTTGAATCCCGTCACCGACACACCAGGGACCTGCCGGAGGGCTCCTTCCAGCTGCCTGTAGCGGGACGAGTAACCTCATCCCGCACTGACACACAAACACAAAGGGAATGTTAACAGGCCATCTCTCATATAAATATGTTATTCCCCCAAAAATAAAGACGTACGCAACAAAAAAGAGCATGATATTTATCTCACCAAACATGAATGTCACGATGATTGGATATTAATAAGAAATGTGAATTCTGTCAGACTGAATAAGAAACCATTAAACACCTGTTTTATGAATGTGAATACACAGTGTTGAGGAGGATTTCGCCACATGAACGATGTCTCCTTTATAATCGAAGCAAGATATTTCTTATCAGGAAATTCCACAAATAGGGAGCCAAGTTTTGTTGCTCATCTTTGAAACTTTCCCAGTCTCGTTAATGCACAAACAACAAAACAATGCACCCATATGGCTTTGATAAACTTGATTTTGTAGATAACTTTATTGTTCTTGTATTTATTTTCAAATTACAATATTATTGCACTTAATATATTTTATTTATGATTGCATATTTTATTTACATCATATTTCATTTGTTGTGATCCTTAAAGTTTCTATTTTGTCCATTTGTTTTCAAAAACAACAGGAAGGAAAAACACAACTCAATAATCCCACCATTTGGCTCATGGATACAAATATCGTGAAACCATAGACCCTGTAATCGTGGATCAAATTCTTAAATAATGGAAGTTTCTATACAGAGATGTTCATTTCTTGTTAAGATGAATACGGTGTAAATAAAAACGTTGACGTCAGTGGTCACCTCTGTAGCATAATCGCTAAATAATTTGATTCTTTGCAGTCTAACTGAAAATCTGCAAACTAGAATGGATGAAATCAAAAAAACTTACCAGTATTCAATTTGGACCTGATTCATGGCTTTGGGGTTTTTTCTTGCAGAAGAAAAGCAAAGGCTCATTCCAAGGACGAGCTGCACAACAAACACTGTGGAGGCTGTGCTTCTCTATTTTATACACCACACCCAGTGGGGAAACTACTCGGTCTGGTTCCCACAGCGTGAACCAATGTGAACTCACTGTCTCCACACTGCTGTTTCCTTGTCAGCACAGTTACACCCTGTTCCTCTGCTGTTGACTGTGTTGTATTTGATCTAAGCCTAAAACAATATGATGCAAAAATCAAGCCAGTGTTCATATTAAAGGATTTTTTGATAAGCTTCCCACATTACTGTATATGCCACTATATATAATGTATATTGTTTATTATATCTGTGCAGGAGAATAATGCCTGTCTAATACCACAGATACTAAATTCTCTCTCTAAGCAGGAGCAAAGGTCAGGTTGTAGGTGAAGGGCCCGACCAACAGCACAGTGTCTATGCTCAGCGACTTTCAAATCTACTTCAGATGCCCGAGACAGAAAGACACCAACTCTAACTCTTTGTGTATTCCATCAGAGGCAAGACGTAAGGACACCATGTGATCTAATAATGCACATTTTAGATTTAACTATCCAATAGGATGCAAACTCCTACATGTAACATAATTCTAGCCCTTCATGGATGTGCTGTTAGAACGGGTGACGCAAGTAGAGAGATACACTGGGGTGCTGTGAGAGACATCTTCAGACTCCTGTTACTCTGTTAACGTTTGTATGTTGTTCCACCTTCTGGTCTCCTTGATGCATCAAGTCCACCTTAAAACCTTCTGCCTAAGACATCAGCTGCTGCCTCAGTTCTTCTTTCACCAACTTCCAGAAAACTTCCACAACAACAACGATGAGGGGATCCACCTTTTCACTGCAGCTGACTTTACAGTCGGAGTGAGTGAGTCACATTATTCCACAGGTGAGCAGTTTGGTTAGAGCCACATGAGCAGAGGAATGTGAGAGCGCTGATCAAACAAACAACCCACTGTCTCCTTCAGGACGCACGTGATCCAAATCCGTCCTCACATCTGAGAAGCAGCAAATGTTCAGGACTTTCTGTTTCTACTTCGCATATTGTTACAGAATTATTTTAAGACAGGAATGATTGATACAGTTTCTTTTTTATTTCCATTTTATTTGTTTAAAATGATATCCAGTACAAAATGTATACAGTAATACCCTTACGTTTGACAGTTCCCCTGAATAAAATATTTGAATCTGTTCAGCTCATGCCAGATAACAGTATCTATAAGATACACTAGATTGCTCATACAATAGTTGATGACAAAGATATAGCAGTAGTACCTTTGTAACAATAAAAACTATCAGTAATATTTTGGTTGACACACTTTCAATACAATAAAATTACATACAATGTTCTGTAAAAGTTGCATTGCAATCTGCCCATATTTTACAAGATTTTCAAATTCATGTATATTTTCATTAAGTAATTGACAAAAATCTGTGATACAAGTCTTTACACATTTATAAAAATGATCTGATGGCAACTACCTGCAGTGACTGAGTGTCAGCAGGCCGTCCTCTCTGAAGCTGCTGTAACGGAAGCGCAGTGCACTTGATTTGTTAATTTCATTTTTTCTCCTTTTCTTTAAAACACAGCAACTTCTCAAACATAATAAATAATAAATCTTCTGCAATGATATTGTACCTGTCGATATATCCAGTTTTTATATTATATATATATATTTATATGTGTAAATGTGTACACAATATTCCCCTGCGTGTATGTGCTACAAAACAAAGGTTGCAATGCTTGAATTGTGTGTAGCACAGCATTTCGGTGGGAATAACAAAAACATGACACAGTCTGCATGCACTGGTTTTCATGGAAACCCAGGTGTGGTTCTTCCAGTTGATTGGATGCACATTTCTCCTCCTTGGCTTCGACTCAAGTCAAAATCCGAACAGTGCGGCCGCGTGATTGTTCTCATCCTCTCTCTCTCTCACCCTGAGCTCATCACAGCATCAACCTCATTGATTGGCGGGACTCCTTGGCGCCGGCCCCCCGGGTTGGGGGGGTCTTCTTGTGGGAACGTCACCTTGTCTGGTGTGTACTCGTTCCTCTTCAGGTCTGACCAACGACAACAACGAGAGTTACATTACACATTTTTAATACACATTTTAATTAAGAATATTTGTACTACATAAAGCTACAAATACGGATGTTTTCTGGATTTGTGAACAAACTGTATGTGACCACAGCTGTAGAGATATAATGTGACCAATAAGCAGCAGAACAACCGCACTCACCAGGAAGTTTGAGTTTGCGACAGCAGGAGTTGCAGTGGTGTTTTGCGCGGAAGTTCCTGATGGCATCATCCCCCAGGTTGGCCGGTCCAAATATCATATCATATGATCTGCAGAGTCAAAGAAGTGATTTAGGGCAGAACTACTAGAAACAGGTAGCTGGGTGAGAAATGTACTAATACTTTTAACTATCATTTAATTGGCACCGTTCAAAATACGGATACAATGTGCTTTATCAAGACAAATAAAGAAATTAAGACAAACAATGGGCAACAATCAAAAGCATTTCACGCAGATCACGCAGCATTATGATACAAGGTAACAATGCTGTAGAAGAGTACAGTTAAATTCAGAGAGAGATCCGAATCAGGATAAAGACTTTGTACACTGACCCCTTCTCTCCGCTCTTTATGACCGAAGGATCTGTCAGAATCTCCCCGACCCCTGCAGAGGAGCACAACAGAGACAAGAGCCAAATGAGCAAAAACATTACACAGAAATTACATCAACGTGTCTCTGCTGAGGAAGAGTGTAAATAAAGGCAATTCACTTAGCCACATTCACATAAAGGCTACAACCACACAACTACACATTGGTTTAAAAATGCGTCACTGATGCAACGTTTAAGAAACTTTTGGAATGTTTATGAGCGGAGAAGTTTGGAAACGCTGTTGGTGCAATGATGCAGTCCCCCGCATTGACTTCCTGGTTCTTAACAGTCATGACTGATACCAGCGGTGAAGGCAAAATAATGTTTACGGTCCCTGTCAGTAGAAGTTCCACCTCTCTATTCGGTCAACAAAAGAAATCTGTCATCTTACTTTTCCCCATTGTTGTTTCTTGTTCTTAGTATTTTCTTTAACAGAGCAACTAACTATAAATC